>NW_022443880.1:0-3498 GCF_009761245.1 Sapajus apella
GAGGGAAGTTTGTCAGCGGTGGTTTCTTGCATCCTCTGGTGATGCCACAGCTCAGCACAGACACTCTTGCTCAGTTCCTAGGTGGACGTGCAACCCCGCCTGACTATCCTGAAATACCTATAAAATTCAATATTCTGTTGACTCAGTGTAATTGTTTTACAAATACAAGCCAAAATGAAGCCCACTGTAGCCGTCCCTTCCCAAAGTCGGTGACGGAAGACTTTGGAAGCCTTGTAGAATGAAATGAATATATACACAAATGAAGACAAACAAAAACCTACTGAACATAGTCCAGAGACTGTAATTTTAAATGCAAAACTATAAAAAATATAAACGAAAATCCATATGACGTTGACTTTGGTTTTGAGTTGTAACACAAAACATCAAATGCCAATTCATGAAAATATTGATAACACAGACTTTATAAAATTCAGTATTCTACCTTGCAAAACTGAATTCAGAGAACAAAAAGACAAGAGAGATGTGAGAAGATACTTACAAAATACATACGTGATTTTAAAACTGGGTAAATATCTCAAGAGATACCTAACCAAAGCAAATATGCTGACAGTAGGCTGAGCATGGTGGCTCATGCCTGTCATCCCAGAACTTTCGAAGGCTTAGATGGGTAAATCATCGGAGCTCAGGAGTTCTAGAACAGGTTGGCCAACATGGCGAAACCCCATCTCTACTAAAAATACAAAAAAATTAGCCAAGAATGTGGGTGGGCACCTGTAATCCCAGCTACTTGGGAGGCTTAAGCAGGAGAATCACTTAAGCATGGGAGGTAGAGGTGCAATGACCCAGTATCGTGCCATTGCACTCCAACCTGGGTTTCAGAGCAAGACTCGATCTCAAAAAAGGAAACGATAATAACATATCTGATGCATGTTGATCTATTAAGGCGAGGGGAAACTAGTTTGGGTCTGCAAAGGAAATCTGCATTTTCCTCCCAATTTCAGTGTATATCTAAAACGAATTTAAAATAAAACCTTTAGTTAAAATTGTAAAGTTTTTCAAATATCTGCTTACTTATTTGTACTAATAATAAGTAGTAATTGACACTAACTACTCCTACTTTTCAAAACAAGGGCATTCATGATGCCACACAGTAATTATGCAAACATATAATTTCAATGAAATGCCTATTTCATGATTATTAATCAACTTCCTACTATGAGTTGTTCCACGTCACTGAAGCAAATGACTTTCCATCTTACACATATTGATTGGTGTCTCATGTCTCTCTAAAATATATGAAAGCAAGCTCTACCCTGACCACCTTGGGCCCATGATGTCAGGACCTCCTGAGGCTGTGTCACGGGCATGTCCTTGAACTTGGCGAAATAAGCTTGCTACTTCACTGAGACCTGACTCAGATATTTTCAGATCACAATCCACAATTACGGCGGTGTGACATTTGACTACAGCATTCAGTACGGAGATGAGCTATACAGGTATGTAGCCTGAAAGCAAGAATCTACACCATGTCACTTACGTGTGAAGCGGGCTACAACTATCCAGGTTTTATAAGGACACACGATGGTGTTTGCACAAAGATGAAATCACTAAGGACACATTTCTCAGAACGCATCCACATTGTTAGGAGATGCTTGAGTGTAATTTAAATGGTAAAAGGCCTGGAGAAAAGAAAGGAAGCAACTGAACTGTTATGGTTTAATAACAAAGCTTAATAGAGTTAACATATTTATCAAATCTAAGATACTAATAATTAACAAACATTATTTTATGCAACATCACAAATAGGTTGCCAATTAAACCGACTTTCTGAATAACAACAAAAATGCAAACTTACTTCTATTAATGCCAGGAAAGAAAAATGAAAATGAATTATGTGTTTGACATGTTAAAGCAAAAAAGGAGGACGCTGTTAGCCTGAGGCCTTGCCTAAGCAAAAGGAAGCCAAACTTTGAGACATGTAAACTGATGTAAAAACATTAACAAACCAACCAGTCAATGACAAAAAGTAGATGCCAGTTTCCTGTATGACTTTTGACACTGAGGGAAGCATCCCCACAACCGGCGGTCTCCCTGCTGGAGCCAATGAGAAACCTCACTTAGCTGCCACTGCTAACAGCTCGAAGCCCTAAGCCCGATTTTTCATTCTGGTGCTTCAGGCATGATTCAGGAATCAGTCCTTCCTTCAAATTTGCCTAAAATTCTTCTAACCCTTAAATCCTAACTTCTAACCCTAACCCTTAGCCCTAATCCTCACCCTAATCCCTAACTATATGTTAGTTTCTATGTTTGCACTGATATGTCAGTGTTGATTATTAAAACTCGCACTGCAGCCACGTGGCCTTGGCTGAGGACAACCTAGGTGCGCAGGATTCACAGGAGCTTTTGGTGTACAGTTTTCCATACCGAGATCTAACTAGTCTCTGACCCTAAGCATTCAGAGCTGCAAACAGGAAGGAATTTATTCACCGGAGATGTGGCCCAGAGTTGTAGCGAGGCTATGCTCGCTACGTCCGTGCCATGGAGAATGGAGCTCCACACTTACGGTTGCCCACAGATGTATACTTAGGAGACTGCAACTCCGCAGACTGGCAGGACGCCGCACCGCGCACACCGGGGCCGGGAGGCCGCGCCACGCACTCCTGTGCCAGGACGCCGCATGACGCACCCCTAACCCCTAACCTCAAAGCCCTAACTCCTAATCCCTAATCCCTAAACCTAACCCTGAGCCTAACCGCGGTAAGTACAGTTTGAAATGAGCACAGATTGTGCTAATGCTCTCCAAATTTTGGCAACAGAGCTACACTTTGTCTCAAAAAGGAAAAATACAAAAAATTAGCTAAGCCTGGTAGTGGGAGCCTGTAGTCTCACCTACTTTAGGGGGCTGAGGTAGGGCACTGGTTTGAACCCAGGTAAGGAATGGTACAGTGTACTGAGATTGCCCCACTACACTCCAACCTGAACAATAGTGCAAGACGTCTTCTCCAAAAGAGAATGGAGACACAGTTAAACACACACTTCACTAATAAGACACGCAAACAGACATCAAGCACGTAACAACATGACCAGTATCATTACCATTATGACCATCTACCCTGAATCCACAATGGCATATACATTTGACACACCCTAGAAAGGCTACAATCTGAAAAAATGTAAAATAACAAGTGTTAGCAAGGTCTGAGAGAAATAACCATCCTTAAATACTGTATGGGGAATATAAACTAGTGCAGCCTTGTTTTTAAAAATGTGTATGTTACTGCATTTTACGTGTTTGGGTACATTTGAAGAATATACAAGATTATTGCATAGGTACATCCTGGGCAATGTGGTTTGCCGCCTTTCTCCCCTTCACCTATATCTGACATTTCTCCCCATGATATCCCTCCCCAAATCCCACTACATGCACTGCACAGACCCCAGTGTATGATGCTCCCCTCCCTTTATCCATGTGTTTTCACTGTTCAACACGCACCTGTGAGTGAGAACACGCAGTGTTTGATTTTCTGTTCTTCTGTC
>NW_022443881.1:0-3498 GCF_009761245.1 Sapajus apella
CTACATAAACACCTCTCTTTACCTCTATAAGGTGAATATACACCTTCGGAATCATTCTGCTGTATAGCACCGTATTTGTTTTATAGACAAATATTTCTCATTACACCCTACACTCCGATTCACTCAGGAATATCCAAACGCAGCTTTTAGAAGAAATGTGTTTCCAACTCGCAGAATCTAAACATACTGGCAACTTCCTTAGGTGAACGAACACACAGCAGCGCAGTTTGAAAGATTCGTTTCTCCTGTCGTTCAGACGTGATATTACCGCTAATTCATAAGTGCCTGTATATGGCTGGAAAAACCTCTTTCTAGGTTCTCCAAAGAAATGCTTTCTGCACTGCTACCTTCTCACCTCTCTTTACCACTGCAATGTGAATATACACCTTGACAATCATTCTGTTGGATAGCTCCGTTTTTGTTTTAGAGCCAAATATTTCTCATTACACCCTATACTCGCATAAACCCAGGAATATCCAAACGCAGATTTTAGAAGAAACGTGTTTCTATCTCGTTGAATCTAAACATAGATGCAACTTCCTAACTTCAACGAACACACAGCAGAGCAGTTTGAAATAGACGTTTCTTTGTAGTTTAGTCGCGATCTTACCGCTAATTCTTATGATCCTGTATATGGCTGGAAATATCTCTTTCCAGATTGTCCAAAGTAAGGGTTTCTGAACTGCTACATTCACACATCTGTTTAACTCTGTACGTTGAATATACGCCTTGACAATCATTCTGCTACACAGCTTCGTTTTTGTTTGGAGCCAGGTATTTCTCATTACACCCTATACTCCCATTCACTCAGGAATATCCTAACGCTGATTTTATAAGAAACGTGTTTCTATGTCGTTGAATCTAAACATAGATGCAACTTCCTAACTTCAACGAACACACAGCAGAGCAGTTTGAAATAGACTTTTCTTTGTAGTTTAGTCTCGATCTTACCGCTAATTCTTATCAGCCTGTATATGGCTGTAAATATCTCTTTCCAGATTGTCCAAAGAAAGGGTTTCTGAACTGCTGCATTCACACATCTGTTTAACTCTGTAAGTTGAATATACGCCTTGACAATCATTCTGCTACAGAGCTTCGTTTTTGTTTTAGAGCCAGGTATTTCTCATTACACCCTATACTCCCATTCACTCGGGAATATCCAAACATAGATTTTAGAAGAAACGTGTTTCTAACTCGTTGAATCTAAACATAGATGCAACTTCCCAACTTCAACGAACACACAGCAGAGCAATTTGAAATAGGCGTTTCTCTGTGTTTTAGTCGCGAACTTACCGCTAATTCTTATGAGCCTGTATATGCTTCGAAATATCACTTTCCAGATTCCCGAAAGAAAGGTATTCTGAACTGGTGCAATCAAACAACTTTTTAACTCTGTAAGTTGAATATACTCCTTGACACTAATTCTGCTACACAGCTCCGTTTTTGTTCTGCAGCCAGATACTTCTCATTACACCCTACACTCCCATTCACTCAGGAATACCGAAACGCAGTTTTTAGGAGAGACATGTTTCTAACTCGCTGAATCCAAACATAGATGCAACATCCTAAGGTGAATGAACACACAGCAGAGGAGTTTGAAAGAGACGTTTCTCCTGTGGTTTAGACGCGATCTTACCGCTAACTCTTATGAGCCTGTATATGGCTGGAAATATCTCTTTCTAGATTCTCCAAAGAAAGGGGTTCCGACCTGCTGCATTCACATGTCTGTTTAACTCTGTAACTTGAATACACAACATGACAATCATTATGGTAGATAGCTCCGTTTTTGTTTTACAGCCAGTTATTTCTCATTACACCCTATAACACCATTCACTCAGTAATATCCAAACGCAGCTTTTACAAGAAACGTGCTTCTATCTGGCTGAATCTCAACATAGCTGCAACTTCCTAAGGTGAACGAACACACAGCAGAGCAGTATGTAAGAGACGTTTCTGCTGTGGTTTAGACGCGATCTTACCAGTAATTCTCAAGTGCCTGTATATGCCTGTAAATATCTCTTCCCAGATTCTATACGGAAATGGTTTCTGAACTGCTACATTCACTTATCTGTTTAAGTCTGTAAGTTGAATACACACCTTGACAATCATTCTGCTAGATAGCTTCGTTTTTATTTTAGAGGCAGATATTTCTCATTACAAAGTATACACCATTTCACTCAGGAATATCCACCTTGACAATCATTCTGCTAGATAGCTTCGTTGTTATTTTAGAGGCAGATATTTCTCATTACACAGTATACTCCCTTTCACTCAGGAATATCCTAACGCAGCTTTTAGAAGAAACCTGATTCTAAGGCTCCGAATCTAAGCATAGATGCAACTTCCTAAGGTGAAAGAACACCCAGCAGAGCAGTTTGAAAGAGACGTTTCTCCTGTGGATTAGACGCAATCTACCGCTAATTCTTATGTGCCTGTATAAGGCTTTAAATATCTCTTTCTAGATTCTCCGAAGAAAGGGTTTCTGATCTGCTACATTCACACATCTATTTAACTCTTTATGTTGATTATACTTATTGACAGTGATTCTGCTAGATAGGTGCGTTTTTATTTTAGAGCCAGACATGTCTCATTACACCCTATATTCATATTCACTCAGTAATACCCAAACACAGCTTTTGGAAGAAACGGGTTTCTAACTCGCCGCATCTAAACATAGATGCAGCTTCCTAAGGTGAATGAAGACACAGCAGAGCAGTTTGACAGGGACGTTTCTCCTGTGCTTTAGACGCAATCATATCGCTAATTCTTAAGTGCCTGTGTATGGCTGGTATATCTCTTTCCAGATTCTCCAATGACATGGTTTCTGAACTGCTACAGACACACATCTGTTTAACTCTGTAAGTTGAATACACACCTTGACAATCATTCTGCTAGATAACTCAGTTTTCGTTTTAGTGCCAGATATGACTCCTTACACACTACACTCCCATTAACTTAGGGATATACAAACGCGGATTTTAGAAGAAAAATGTTTCTAACTCGCTGAATCTAAACATAGATGGCACTACCTAAGGTGAACGAAGACACAGCAGAGCACTTTGTAAGAGACTTTTTTCCAGTGGTTTAGATGCAATATTACCACTAATTCTAAGGTGCCTGTATGTGGCTGGAAACATCACTTTCTAGATTCTCAAGCGAAAGTGTTTCTGAACTGCTACATTCACACACCGGTTTAACTCTGTATGCTGAACATACTTGTTGACAATCATTCTGCTGCATAGCTCCGTTTTTGTTTTAGAGCCAGATATGTCTCATTACACCCTATATTCCCATTCACTCAGGAATATCCAAACGCAACTTTTAGAAGAAACGTGTTTCTAACTCGATAAACCTAAACATAGATGCAACTAGGAAAGGTGAACGAACACACAGCAGAGCAGTTTGAAAGAGACGTTTCTTCTGTGGTTCAGACGTGATATTACAGCTAATCCTTAAGTGCCTGTATATGGCTGGAAATAGCTCTTTCTATGTTCTCCA
>NW_022443882.1:0-287 GCF_009761245.1 Sapajus apella
GGAATATCCAAACGAAGCTTTTTGGAGAAACGTGTTTCTAACTCGCACAATCTAAACATAGATGCAACTTTTGAAGGTGAACGAACACACAGGGGAGCAGTCTGAAAGAGACGTTTCTCGTATGATTTAGATGCGATCTTAAAGCTAATTCTTAATAGTCTGTATATGTCTGGAAATATCTCTTTCCGGATTCTCCAAAGAAAGTGTTAGTGAACTGTTACATTCACAGAATTGTTTAACTCTGTAAGTTTAATATACACCTTGGCAATCATTCAGCTACATAGCTC
>NW_022443882.1:387-3498 GCF_009761245.1 Sapajus apella
GCTGGAAATATCTCTTTCCAGATTCTCCAAAGAAAGGGTTGTTGAACTGCTAAATTCACACAATTGTTTAACTGTGCAAGTTTAATATACACCTTGACAATCATTCTGTTACATAGCTCCGTTTTTGTTTTAGAGCCAGATATTTCTCATTAAACCCTATACTCCCATTCACTCAGGAATATCCAAACGCAGCTTTTTGGAGAACCGTGTTTCTAATTCGCAGAATCTAAACATAGATGCAACTTCCGAACGTGAACGAACACACAGTGGAGCAGTTTGAAAGAGACGTTTCTCGTATGATTCAGATACGATGTTAAAGCTAATTCCTAAGAGTCTGTATATGGCTGGAAACATCTCTTTCCAGATTCTCCAAAGAAATGGTTGGTGAACTGCGACATTAACACAATTGTTTAACTCTGTAAGTTTAATATACACCTTGACAATCATTGTCCTACATAGCTCCGTTTTCGTTTTAGAGCCAGATATTTCTCATTAAACCCTAACTACCATTCACTGAGAAATATCCAAACGCAGCTTTTTGGAGAAACGTGTTTCTAACTCGCAGAATCTAAACATAGATGCAACTTCCGAAGGTGAACGAACACACAGTGGATCAGTTTGAAAGAGACGTTTCTCGTATGATTTAGATGCGATCTTAAAGCTAATTCTTAAGAGTCTGTATATGGCTGGAAATATCTCTTTCCAGATTATCCAAAGAAAGTGTTAGTGAACTGCGACGTTCACACAATAGTTTACCTCTGTATGTTTAATAAACACGTCGACAAGCATTCTGCTACATAGCTCCGTTTTTGTTTTAGAGCCAGATATTTCTCATTAAACCCTATACTTCCATTCACTCAGGAATATCCAAACGCAGCTTTTTGGAGGAAAGTGTTTCTAACTCGCTGAATCTAAACATAGATGCAACTTCCTAATGTGAACCAAACACAGCAGAGCAGTTTGAAAGAGACGTTTCTCCTGTGATTTAGATGCGATCTTAAAGCTAATTCTTGGAGCCTGTATATGGCTGAAAATATCTCTTTCCAGGTTCTCCAAAGAAAGTGTTAGTCAACTGCTACATACACACAAGTGTTTAACTCTCCAAGTTTAATATACACATTGACAATCATTCTGCTACATAGCTCCGTTGTTTTACAGCCCGATATTTCTCATTAAACCCTATACTCCCATTCACTCAGGAATATCCAAACGCCGCTTTTTGGAGAAACGTGTTTCTAACTCGCAGAATCTAAACATAGATGAAACTTGCGAAGATGAAAGAAAACACAGCGGAGCAGTTTAAAAGAGACGTTTCTCCTGTGATTTGTATGCGATCTTAAAGCTAATTCTTGGGAGCCTGTATATGGCTGGAAATAACTCTTTCCAGATTCTCCAAAGAAAGCGTTAGTGAACTGATACATTCACACATTTGTTTAACTCTGTAAGTTTAATATACACCTTGACAATCATTCTGCTACATAATTCCGCTTTTGTTTTAGAGCCAGATATTTCTGATTACACAAATTTTTCCTATTCACTCAGGAATATACAAACGCAGCTTTTAGAAGAAACGTGTTTCTACCTCGCTGAATGTGAACATAGATGCAACTTCCGAAGGTGAACGAACACATAATAGAGCAGTTTAAAGAGACGATTCTCCTGTGCTTTAGACGCGATCTTACCGCTAATTCTTTGGAGCCTGTATATGGCTGGAAATATCTCTTTCCAGATTCTCCAAAGAAAGGCTTTCTGAAACGCTGCATTCACATATCTGTGTACCTCTCTAAGTTCAATATACACCTTGACAATCATTCCGCTACATAGCTTCGTTTTTGTTTTAGAACCCGATTTTTCTCATTGCACACTAAACTCCCATTCACTCAGGAATATCCAAACGCCGCTATTTGGAGAAACGTGTTTCTAACTCGCTGAATTGCAACATAGATGCAACTTCCTAAGGTGAACGAACACAGAGCAGAGCAGTTTGAAAGAGACGTATCTCCTGTGGTTTACACCCGATCTTAAAGATAATTCTTATGAGACTGTATATGGCTGGAAATATCTCTTTTCAGGTTCTCCAAAAAGGGTTTCTGAACTGCTATATTCACACATCTGTTTAACTCTATATGTTGAGGATACATCTTGACAATCATTCAGCTACCTAGCTCCTTTTTTGTTTTAGAGCCAGATATTTCTCATTACACCCTATACTCCCATTCACTCAGGAATATCCAAACGCAGGTTTTAGAAGAAACGTGATTCTAACTCGCTGAATCTAAACATAGATGCAACTTCTTAAGGTGAACGAACACAGAGCACAGCAGTTTGAAAGAGACGTTTCTCCTGTGGTTTAGACGGGATCTTAAAGCTAAATCTTAAGAGAATGTATATGGCTGGAAATATCTCTTTCCACATTCTCCAAGGAAAGGGTTTTTGAACTGCTACATTCACACATCTGTCTAACTCTGTAAGTTGAATACACCCCATGACAATCATTCTCCTACATAGCTCCAGTTTTGTTTTAGAGCCAGATAATTCTCATTACACCCTATACTCCCAATAATCCAGGAATATCCAAACGCAGCTTTTAGCAGAAACCTGTTTCTAACTCGCTGAATCTAAACATGGATGAAACTTCCGAAGGGGAACGAACAGATAAGAGAGCAGTTTGAAAGAGACGATTCTCCTGTGGTTTAGACGCGATCTTACCGCTAATTCATAGGAGCCTGTATATGGCTGGAAATATCTCTTTCCAGATTCTCCAAAGAAAGGGTTAGTGAACTGCTACATTCACACAATTGTTTAACTACCTAAGTTGAATATACACCTTGACAATCATTCTGCTACATAGCTCCGTTTTTGTTTTAGAGCCCAATATTTCTCATTACACCCTATACTCCCATTCACTCAGGAATATCCAACGACGCTATTTGGAGAAACGTGTTTCTAACTCGCTGAATCTAAACGTAGATGCAACTTCCGAAGGAGAACGAAAACACAGCGAAGCAGTTTGAAAGAGACGTTTCTCCTGTGATTTAGTTGCGATCTTAAAGCTAATTCTTGGGAACCTGTATTTGGCTGGAAATAACTCTTTCCAGATTCTCCAAGGAA
>NW_022443883.1:0-3498 GCF_009761245.1 Sapajus apella
TTTCCCTGGTGCAGGTGAACCCATTCTCTGTCTTTTGTATTTGTGGCCTATTTGCAGCCGGATTTATGCTCACCCCATTAGATTAGAGTTTGATCATGTTGGTAAGATTCAGTGGGTGATGTGATTGATCTATTATTGGTGATGAATACTATCCTATTGTCGCTCTTATTTTGTTAATTTTTTAAATTAGTTTTTTAGAAATAGGGGTCTCATTTTGTCACCCAGGCTGGAGTGCAGTGGCTCCACCATAGCTCCCTGAAGCCTCAAATTCCTGGGCTCAAGTGATCTGCACACCTCAGCCTCATGAGTAGCTGAGACCACACACCACCACACCCAACTTGTTTTCTTCTTTGAGATGAAGTCTCGCTCTGTGGCCCAGGCTGGAGTACAGGTGGCACGATCTCGGCTCATTGCAAACTCTGCCTCCCAGTTAATGCAGTTCTCCTGCCTCAGCACTCTGCGTAGGTGGAATTATAGGCACCCGCCGCCACACCCAGCTAATTTTCATATTTTTAGTAGAGATGGGCTTTCACCATGTCGGTCAGGCTGGTCTGGAGCTCCTGACCTCAAGTGATCTGCCTGCCACAGCCTCCCCATGTGCTGGGCTTACAGATGTGTGCCATCGCACCGCACCTGGCCAATGTGCAGCATTTTTTTTTTTTTTTTTTTTTTTTTTTAGACTGAGTGTTGTTTTGTCACCCAGGCTGGAGCGCAGTGGCGCAATCTCGGCTCACTGCAATCTCTGCCTCCTGGGTCCAAGCGATTCTGCTGCCCAGCCTCCTGAGTAGCTGGAATTACAGGTAACCGCTACCACGTCCAGCTAATTTTTGTATTTTTGGTAGAGACGGGGTTTCTCCATTTGGCCAGGCTGGTCTAGAACTGACCTAGTGGTCCACCCAGCTCAGCCTCCCAAAGTGCTGGGATTCCAGGTGTGAGCCACCACGCCTGATACCTGATTCCTATTCACCGGTCATGGATGGGAGCTATGGAACCTTTCCCCAGAATACATGCTGGCCCCATCAGAACATCAGGGTTCAGTCTACTAAGAGATGTTCCTCTGTTTGTGCTACACACCCAAATAGTCCATCTCAGTCCACTGTCAGACAACTTCCAGGAATGACAGTGGCTGTAGTCTAGCTGGAACAACGCTGAAGTAGGAGTCAGCAGACCCTGGGACTCTTTTGACTCAGCCACTAACAACTTAATGTGGCCTTGGGGGGGGAAAAAAAAAAGCTGGAGGGACCATGCCTGTAATCCCAGCACTTTGGGAGGTCGATGTGGGAGGATTGCTTGACCCCCAGGAGCTTGAGAGCAGCCTGGGCAACATAGCAAGAGCCCATCTCTACAAAAAATTTCAAAAAATTTTCCAGGTGTGGCAGTGTCCCCCTGTAGTCCCAGCTACTCGGGAGGCTAAAGTGGGAGGATCGCTTGAGTCCCAGAGGTCAAGACTGCACTCAAGCTTGGGCTTCAAAGTGAGACACTGTCTCAGAAAAAAAAGCTGGAGCTTTTGTTTCACGTTTGTAAAAGGTAAATGATATTATCTCCTTCATGGAGTTACTGTGAGGATGGAAATACAATTATTTCTTTTCCCTCTCCTTTTAGAAATACAATGAGTTAGGCATAGTGGCCAGGTGAGGTGGTTCATGCCTGTAATCCCAGCACTTTGGGAGGCCGAGACGGGTGGATCACCTGACGTCAGGAGTTCAAGACCAGCCTGGGCAACATGGTGAAACCCTGACTCCACTAAAACTACAAAAAATTAGCCCGGCGTGGTGGCACATGCCTACAATCTCATCTACTCGGGAAGCTGAGGCAGGAGAGTTGCTTGAACCCGGGAGGTGGAGGTTGTAGTGAGCCGAGATCATCCCACTGCACTCCAGACTGGGAGACAGAGAAAGACTCCATCTCAAAAACAAACAAACGAAAAAACAAAAACACAAAACCCTGTGTGGTGGCTCATCCCTGTAATCTCAGTACTTTGGGAGGCCGAGTTGAATGGATCACCTGAGGTCAGGAGTTCAAGACCAGCCTGACCAACATGCAGAAACCCCACCTCTACTAAAACTTAGCCAAGCATGGTGGCATGTGCCTGTAATCCCAGCTTCTTGGGAGGCTGAGGCAGGAGAATTGCTTCAGCCTGGGAAGCAGAGGTTGCAGGGAGCCGAGATTGCACTCCAGCATGGACAATGAGAAGGAAATTCCATCTCAAAAATAATAATAATAATCAGATAGGCATAGGCCCATCGCATCGGTGGGATTCGAGCCCCTGCGGCTCGGGCGGGGGAGACACTTGGAGAGAAAAGCTGGGTCCCAGGTTTCGAGGCCTCGGGAGACCCAAACCTGTCCTGTGGGTTTTCGGGCCGGATGGGGGAAGAGGCGTCCCGAGGCCCCCCCAGGTCCCGGGAACAAAGGCTGAGTGTTTGCTCTGTGGCTGAAGGGAAAATGGCCCCCCGCAGTCGTGTCGCCGCGGGGTGCGGAGGTGGGCTCCTCCCCAGCGCAGTTTCCTGGTTCTCTGGCTAAGCCCTCTGACCTCTGAAGTAGACCCTCGTTAGGGGGGAGCCAGGGGACAGCACGAGGTCCCCGTGGGGTGCCTGCCAGCCCTGGGCGCCATGCCCTGAGCAGCTCTGCTGTCAGTTACTTAAACATGTGTGCGGCACTTTCTGGCTGCCAGGCGCTCAGCAGCATGCAGATAACACAAACGGTTCCTTACAACAGCCTGTGAGGGAGGGTCAGCCTCACGGAGTCGCCTGCTGGAGGGAGGTGCTGCTGGGGTGGGGTTGGGTGTGGCTGCTGCGTGCCAGGAGTGGCGGCCCCGCCGAGGGCACCTCCATCTGGAAGCTCCGGCCAGTCGCAGTGCAGTCCACAGGTTCCAGATGGGGCTGTGGGGGCAGAGCGAGGGCGGGAAGGCTCCCGGGGGTCAAATTAAGAGAAGGTGCCTGTTCCGGGGACCCCAGGGCGAGCTTCCCAGGCAGAGAGAAGCCCGGGGCCGGTTGCCATGGGGTGTCGGAGTCTCTAGCTGGAGTTACTGGGGCACGGAGGTCGGAGACGGAGGCCAACGGGTGTGAGGCTCCGCCTGCTGAGAGCCGCGGGGAGGGGCTGGAGTCCGGTGTCAGCGGCCTGCGACCCCGACCTTCCACCGCCGGCAATGGCAGGAACCTCCTCCCTGGTCTCTGCCCTCACTTACAGCGGCGCCAGCCGCCCCTGCGCCCCAGCAGAAGCCAGCCGGGCTCTTTCAGTGCAGTGCCTCCCCCCCAACCCCCTCCCCCCCGTCCCCGCCCCAGCACTCGCCTCTCCAGGCACCGTTCCGGCTCCGGGCCCCCGGTTCTGTTCTGCATTCCCTCTGCCCTGTGAGGCAGACCTCTGCTGTCTTCACTGCATTATTTCCCCAGACTCGGCCAGCATCAAAAGTGTGCCGTGTCCTAGGATCCTTGCAGCTGGCATGCAGGGAGTTGTGTGAGGCTCCCTGTCCCTCCTCAGACTCTCAGAATTCAAAAGAGC
>NW_022443884.1:0-3496 GCF_009761245.1 Sapajus apella
TTTTTGTTTTAGAGAAAGATGTTTCTGATTACGGCCTACAGGCTCTTTCACACTGGAATATCCGTCGCTGTTTTTGGAAGAAAAGTGTTTCTAACTCACTGAATCACATCATAGATGCAACTTCCTAAGGTGAAAGAACACATAGCAGAGCAATTTGAACTAGACGTTTCTCCTGGGTTTTAAACGCAGTCTTACTGCTAGGTCTTAAATGCCTGGGTAACGCTGGAAATATCTGTTTCCAGATTCTCGAAGCAAAGGATTTCTGAACTGCTGCAAACACACATCAGTTTAACTCTGTATGTTGATAGTACAGCTTGACAACAATTCTGCTCGATAGCTGCGTTTTTGTTTTAGAGCAAGATGTTTCTGATTACGGCCTACAGGATATTTCACACTGGAAAATCCAAATGCTGCTTTTAGAAGAAACGTTTTCCTAACTCGCTGAATCTAAACATAGGTGCAACTTCTTAAGATGAATGAAAACAAAGCAGAGAATTTTGAAATAGACGTTTGTCCAGTGTTTTAAACGCAGTCTTACTGGTAGTTCTCATATGCCTGTATATGGCTGGAAATATCTGTTTCCAGATTCTCGAAGTAAAGGATTTCTGAACTGCTGCAAACACACATCAGTTTAACTCAGTAAGTTGATTGTACAGCTTGACAACAATTCTGCTAGATAGCTACGTTTTTCATTTAGAGCAAGATGTTTTTGATTACGGCCTGCAGGCTCTTTTTCACTGGAATATCCAAACGCTGCTTTTAGAAGAAACGTGTTTCTAACTCGCTGAATCTAAACATAGATGCAACTTCCTAAGGTAAGCGAACACAAAGCAGAGCAGTTTGAACTAGATATTTCTCCTGTGTTTTAAACGCAGTCTTCCTGCTAGTTCTTATAAGCCTGTATATGGCTGGAAATATCTGTTTCCAGATTCTCCAAAGAAAGGATTTCTGAACAACGACACACACACGTCAGTTTAACTCTGTAAGAAGATTGTACAGCTTTACAACCATTCTGCTGGATAGCTGCGTATTTGTTTTAGAGCAAGATATTTCTCATTACCCCTTTAGTCTCAATCATTCTGGAATATCGAAACGCAGCTTTTAGAAGAAACGTGTTTGTAACTCGCTGAACCTAACATAGATGCAACTTCCTAACGTGAACGAACACAAAGCAGAGTAGTTGGAACTAGACGTTGCTCCCGGGTTTTAAACGCACTCTTACTGCTAGGTCTTAAATGCCTGGGGAAGGCTGGAAATATCTTTTTCCAGATTCCCCAAAGAAATGATTTCAGAGCCTCTGCACACACACATCATTTTAACTCCATAAGATGATTTTACAGCTTGACAACCATTCTACTAGATAGCTTCATTTATGTTTTAGAGCAATATGTTTCTGATTACGGCCTGCAGGCTCATTCACACTGGAATATCCAAATGCTGCTTTTAGAAGGAACGTGTTTTTAACTAGCTGAATCTAAACATAGATGCAACTTCCTAAGGTGAACGAACACAAAGCAGAGCAGTTTGATTTAGTCGTTTCTCCAGGGTTTTAAACGCAGTCTTACTGCTAGGCCTTAAATGCCTGGGTAAGGCTGGAAATATCTGTTTCCAGATTCCCCAAAGAAAAGATGTCAGAACCTCTGCACACACACATCAATTTACCTCCATAAGATGATTTTACAGCTTGACAACCATTCTGCTAGATAGCTCCGTTTTTGTTTTAGAGCAAGTTATTTCTCATTACAGCCTTTAGTCTCAGTCACTCTGGAATATCCAAACGCAGATATTAGAAGAAACGTTTTTCTAACTCGCTGAATCTAAACATAGATGCAACTTCCTAAGGTGAACGAACACAAAGCAGAGCAGTTTGAAATAGACGTTTCTCCAGTGTTTTAAACGCAGTCTTACGGGTAGATCTCATATGTCTGTATATGGCTGGAAATATCTGTTTCCACATTCTCGAAGCAAAGGATTTCTGAACTGCTGCACACACACATCAGTTTAACTCTGTAAGTTGATTGTCCACCTTGGCAACCATACTTCGAGACAGCTGCATTTTTGTTTTAGAGCAAGATATTTCTCATCACAGCCTATAGTCTCAGTCACTCTGGAGTATCCAAACACAGCTTATAGAAGAAACGTGTTTCCAACTCGCTGATTCTAAACATAGATGCAACTTCCTAAGGTGAACGAACACAAAGCAGAGCAGTTTGAACTAGACGCTTCTCCTGTGTTTTAAACGCAGTCTTACTGCTAGGTCTTAAATGCCTGGGCAAGGCTGGAAATATCTTTTTCCAGACTCCCAAAAGAAAATATTTCAGAGCGTCTGCACACACACATGAGTTTAACTCAAAAGATGATTTTATAGCTTGACAACCATTCTGCTAGATAGCTGCGTTTTTGTTTTAGAGCAAGATGTTTCTGATTACGGCCTGCAGGCTCTTTCACACTGGAATATCCAAACGCTGCTTTTAGAAGAAACGTGTTTCTAACTCGCTGAATCTAAACAAAGATGCAACTTCCTAAGGTGAACCAACACAAAGCAGAGCAGTTTGAACAAGATGTTTCTCCCGTGCTTTAAACGCAGTCTTACTGCTCCTTCTTATAAGCCTGTATATGGCTGGAAATATCTGTTTCCAGATTCTCCAACGAAAGGATTTCTGAATTATTTCACACACACGTCATTCTAACTGTGTAAGAAGATTGTACAGCTTGACAACCATTCAGGTCTTTAGCTACGTTTTTCTTTTAGAGCAAGATATTTCTGATTACGGCCTTTAGTCTCAGTCAATCTGGAATATCCAAAAGCAGCTTTTAGAAGAAACGTGTTTCTAAATCGCTGAATCTAAACATAGATGCAACTTCTTAAGGTGAACGAACACAAAGCAGAGCAGTTTGAACTAGACGTTTCTCCTGTGTTTTAAACGCAGTCTTACTGCTAGGTCTTAAATGCCTGGGTAAGGCTCGAAATATCTGTTTCCAGATTCCCCAAAGAATAGATTTCAGAGCCTCTGCACACACACATCCATTTAACTCCATAAGATAATTTTACAGCTTGACAAACATTCTGCTAGATAGCTGCGTTTTTGGTTTAGAGCAAGATATTTCTCATTACAGCCTTTAGTCTCAGTCACTCTGGAATATCCAAACGCAGATTTTAGAAGAAACGTTTTTCTAACTCGCTGAATCTAAACATAGAGGCAACTTCCTAAGGTGACCGAACACAAAGCAGAGCAGTTTGAAATAGATGTTTCCCCAGTGTTTTAAACGCAGTCTTACCGGTAATTCTCATATGCCTGAATATGGCTGGAAATATCTGTTTCCAGAATCTCGATGCAAAGGACTTCTGAACTGCTGCAAACATACATCAGTTTAACTCTGTATGTTGATTGTACAGCTTGACAACCGTTCTGCTAGATAGCTGCGTTTTTGTTTTAGAGAAAGATGTTTCTGATTACGGCCTACAGGCTCTTTCACACTGGAATATCCGTCGCTG
>NW_022443885.1:0-3496 GCF_009761245.1 Sapajus apella
GACATTTTTCACCTTGAACTAATGCATTCATGACAGGAAACTTGGAAACCTTAGGTGAGAAGTTGAATGTATTTTGCATCTGTGAGGAACGTGAATGTCTGGGACCAGAAGGTGAACTTTGATAGGTGGAATTTCTAAAACGGTCTCCAAACATGCTGTACCCTTATCTCTGGAACCTGTTAGGCTGATGAGACATTCCTGTGATTACATTGTTACATGGCAGTCATATGACTTTAAAGAGTGATATGGTTTGGTTCTGTGTTCCCACCCAAATCTCATGTTGAATTATAATCCTGAGTGTTAGAGGGGGGCCTGGCAGGAGGTTATTGGATCATGGGGAAGGTTTCTAAGGACTCAGCACCATCTCCCAAGTGCCATCGCATGAAAGAGTTTACATGAGATCTAGTTGTTTAAAAGTATGTAGCACTTCCCCCCGTTCCCCCCCTCTCTCTCTCTCTCCCCCTCCCTCCCCCACCCCACCACAGCCTCCTGCCGGCCAAGTGAAGACTATGCCTGCTTCCATTTCCACCATGATTCTAAGTTTCCTGAGGCCTCCCCAGAAGAAGAAGCCTGCACAGCCCACAAAACCATGATCTGATTAAACTTTTTCTTTATAAATCACCCAGGTCATTCATTATAACACTGCAAGAACAGACTAATACAAAGGCTGAGCTTTCCTGAGGGTGCTGGATGGAATCACATCACTCCCTAAGTGTCAGAGATTTTTCTAGTGGGTAGGAGAAGACATAGTCAGAGAGAGGATGGGAGCTGGAGAAGAATTCGATGGGCTGTTGTTGGTTGAAAGATGGGAAAAGTGAGAAAGAATGCATGTGGCCTCTGGAGTCAGGGTGTCTCCTGGCTGAGAGCCAGGAGCACTGAAAAAGGGATCTCAGTCCTCCACCCACAAGAGGAATTCTGCTAATACATCTGTAGTGAACTTGGAAGAGTAGCCTGAGCTCTAGATGAAAAACACAGGCAGCCCATATCTGGATTTCAGCCTCCTAAGACCCTGATCAGAGAACCCAATCATTCCTGAGTTCTGTGGTTTCAAACCACTAACTTGTTATAATGCACTGATAGGAAGCAACAGAAAACTGGTTACAGGTGCCTATCTGTATTCTGTTTCTATTTTCACATACATGTATGCTAATCCCTATAGGCACAAAAAAGAAAAAAAAGCAAGGGACTACAGTAAAATGTTATACTTACCTTCATGGGAGCACTGTACGGGCTGTTCCAGAGCCCTTGCAACTTGAAGAAGATAATGAAGGGCATTTCAAGCAGGTGAGAAGTGTCTCTTCAATGTTACCAATCCAATTTCTGAAAGAAAAAAAAAAAAGATGTTAAATATTTAACTCCCAGCCAGGTGTGGTGGCTCATGCATGTAATCCCAGTACTTTGGGAGGCTAAGGTACGTGAATCGCCTGAGGTTGGTAGTTCGAGACCAGCCTGACCAACATGGAGAAACTCTTTGTCTACTAAAAATACAAAATTAGCTGGGCATGGTAGTGCATGCCTGTAATCCCAGCAACTCGAAAGTCTGAAGCACAAGAATCACTTGAACCCTAGAGGTAGAAGTTGCAGTGAGCTGAGATTGCACATAGCACTCCAGCATGGTGGCTCATGCCTGCAATCCCAACGCTTTGGGAGGCTGAGGAGGGCAGATCATCTGAAGTTGGGAGTTCAAGACCAGCCTGACCGACATGGAGAAACCCTGTCTCCATTAAAAATACAAAATTAGCTTGGCATGGTGGTGCATGCCTGTAATCCCAGGTACTCGGGAGGCTGAGGCAGGAGGATTGCTTGAACCCAGGAGGCAGAGGTTGCAGTGAGCCGAGATCTCACCACTGCACTACAACCTGCACAACAAGAGTGAAACTCCGGCTCAAAAACAAACAAATGGAACTCTGCATAACATTATCTGAAAATTCATCATCTACATTTCTAATAGAAGGATTTTTTTTTTTAGCTCTTTCACTTGTGATCACCAGACAAGGTTTGATAGCAACTATCTGCTACCAGCATAGATGAACCAATTCAAGGAGAGCAATAAACAGGACTACTACTGAGTTCCCCCAAAGAAAGTCCTTAGAATAAAATCTCTCCTCTAGTTGACCCAAGAGTAAGACAATGGTCCATTAGATAAAATCCCAATCTAATAAAAGCTGAAATGTAATGTTGTCTGTTTCCCAAATTCTAATTTTGTTCAGGTTCCATCACAGGGACCAGGGATTGAAAAATGATGGCAAAGAGCCTCTGGGGAATCTGGGGAGGGAAGAAATGTAGTCTATATTCTAAGAGGGGACTGAGGTGATGGCTACAAAATTCTACATATCTACTGAAATTATTCAATTCTACATTTGCGATTAGTGACTTTCATTACAAGTAACTTGTTCAATGAAATTTCTGGTTTCTAATCCAACTTGTAAGGAGCCAGGAGGTCACCACTTGTCCTCACAACAAGAAAAAAGCTGAACAAACTGAAAATTATCAAACCTTATTAGAGGGCCTAGAGGAGAGGTCACAGGGCAAATTGCCATGCTGAAAACATGAAAGACAGGCAAATACAGGGAACAGAAGCTGCTGAAGCCAGCAACTGGGATGAGCAGTTAAATGGTACTGACAAATGACCAGAAGCTGAGGGTGGCCTGGCTTGAGCATTCAAAACTCCTTGGGACCCAGATTTAGGGGGGATCTCACACTTTTCTAAGTTTTACCACCTGGAGCCCAACCACGTTCTCATAGTAAAGATCAGAAATGTCCACAGAACTGACACTGCCAACTTCAGCACTAATTATAAAGCTACAGTAACCAAAGAATATGGAAATTTGTGAAGAAACAAAAAAACAGACAAATACGTTACCAGAAAAAATACAGAGCTCAGAAATAGACTGATCTTTGAGAAAGGCACAAAGGCAATTTAACAGGGAAAGGATAGTCTTTTCAACAAATGGTGCTAGAATGACTAGATATCCACGTGAAAAATAAACAAATCTAGACACAGATTTTACACCATTCACAAAATGGATCTTACACCTTAATGTAAGCTGCAAAACTGTAAGACTCCTAGAGGATAACATAGGGGAAAATCTGGGTGACTTTGGGTTTAGCGATGACTTCTCAGATACAATGTCAAAAGCACAATCCAGGAAGGAAAAAATTGGTAAGCTGAACTTCATTAAAATTAAAAACTTCTGCTCTGTGAAAGACATTGTTAAGAAAATGAACAAACAAATGATAGACTGGGGAAAAAACATTGGCAAAATACAGATCTGATGAAAGTCTGGTGTCCAAAATATATAACGGACTCTTAAAACTCAATAATAAAAAAGCAAACCACCCAATTTAGAAATGGGCAAAAGATCTGCATACTTCACCAGAAAAGACATATGGATGGCAAATAAGCATATCATAAAGATGCTCGAAACCATGTGTCACTAGGAAATTGCATATTAAACCAATGAGATGCCACTACACTATAATATACACCTAATAG
>NW_022443886.1:0-3496 GCF_009761245.1 Sapajus apella
AAAAAAAAAAAAAAAAGAAAGAGCATCATGTAGACAATGTCCAGAGAGCTGACCTTTATCTCAGAGTTCTGTTTCCTGCCAATTTTACTCTTTGGTTCTCTGATTTGAAAATGATAATTCTCATAAGAAAATAAAGTTTCTAAGAACTAAAAATATGCTTCAGCTTATGTGAGCCAAACGCAAGGTTGGAAACAAATAGATGAAGTTCATTTTGAGAATCTCAAACATCTTCTGTCTACTCTGTCATCCACCCAAACTGCCGTGCCTGGACTCACTCAATCACCCTCCAGCCGGCTTCTTTTCACCAGATCAACCCTCAGGAAATCATGCGTCCAATAGCAAATGGCATTTTAAGCTTCTTGTCTATGAAGTGGAAAGGGCTATAACTTTTTTTGCACATTAAATGCTAAAGTTTATCAAAAATTGCTCACACTGAAAAACAAAGTCATCAATTATACCCACCCCCTGGCAACACACAACACATACACAATGCAGACACAATTATGTCACTAGTGTCAGCTCAAAATTATTAAGCAAATACTGAAATGTAGATAAGTTCCAGAATATCGCAGAGACTAGAAAACATGTTTAAAGCTCTTAGTTGTCATGGTAACCGATAAACTCTCGTATCTGAAATTGTAGAAATCAGAAATTGAACATTTGTGTGATATTACTTTTCTATGGTTTTTCAAGGGATAAGAGGTAAACTTTTCCAATTAAGTTATTCCAGGGCCTTCTGGAGTTTAACAGAAGCCTTTTGCAAAGACATTATTTGAGGTTGTAGGACAAGGGTTCAGTGGATATCTCCATTCCCAAAAGAAGTGAGCAGGTCTAAAGGCAGAGACTGACTTCCAGGTTAGGCAGCCTGTAGAGCTGGTGCTGATCCATCCTCCTCTATCATGCCCCCCATGACAGCCATAAACACATGGATGCTGAAGGCAATGCTGTTGCATGATTCCTGTTTTCGTTTATTGTTCACAAGCTGCAGATGCATGCCATGGGCACTGTTGTCTGCCATGCCCCACCCCTTGCTCTCCAGGGCTGTGGCTTTGCTAATGTATCAGGCAGGATGCTTTTTCTTCTTTTCTTCCTGTCTGGGTCTTCGTCAGTGTCTTCTGAGTAATAAGGCTACTGATGGGTGGCTCCAGAGACTCTACTTCAGTCCCACCTGGCTGGGGAGATCTCACAATCATGGCAGATGGCAAAGAGGAGAAAGTTACATCTTACGTGGGTGACAGCAGACAAAAAGAGCAGGGCTGTCACATTTTAGAAGAGTGTAGAAAATGAGTGACTACTAGGGAGGTGGTTCCTAGGCAAGCAGACTTTCATTCTCTGAAATCACAGCCCAGGCTGCCATTACTCTTTGCAAAATGATGCTTCTCCAATATCTTCACTTCCTTATAATACTTCCCCCAAAGCCTGGGTGGAACATATGATTACTGCTAACTACCCACATTCCTTCTCAGGGACCATTCCCCTAATTATCACTATTACAAATGATCTTCATTTGTCAGAGCTGCTTATGACAATGCCATCATAAAAGGACACCAGTTTAGAAATATTGCTGTAATTAATTAGGCAAAAAGACTAAAGCAATCCCCATCAGAGCTACTGTGGTCACAGCATAGGCTGCATGGTTGTTTGAAAAAGTTACCTCTTTAAACCAGTTCTCTGTCCTCATTTGCCATGAGGAGTGTTTCTGGCCTTACTGAACCTCTAACCTGATTCACAGCTCTGAGCATCAGTGTCCTCACTGATGTAGGACCTAATAACAGCTCCCTTACAGACCTGTGAGAGTCTAATGAGATGCATGTATGTGACAGCACTTCTAATGACGTCAAATGCCCACATCAGACATAGAACAAAGTGTCAGGATTTCCTGTCTGTGGAACCCTGTCCTGGTGATAAAGACCTACAGAGGATAGAAGAGCAGGATGCAAGCGGCTTTAATGCATTGTGCTTGAGAAGACTGGAGGTGAAGGAAGGCAAGGGCAGGGAAAAGCCTGTATCAGTGGGATTGAGGCTGACCAAAATTCAAGCCTTAGTTTTCCAAGATTTGGATCCTTCTCCATTCTTTGCTATCTAAAAGTTCAATCAGATCAGGCACAGTGGCTCACGCCTGTAATCCCTACATTTTGGGAGGCCAAGGTGGGGGATCACTTGAGGTCAGGAGTTCAAGACCAGCTGGAAAACATAGTGAAACCATGTCTCTACTAAAAATACAAAAAAATTAGCCAGGTGTGGTGGTGTGCTCCTGTAATCCCAGCTACTCAAGAATCGCTTGAACCCAGGAGGTGGAGGTTGCAGTGAGCCAAGAGAGCGCCACTGCATTCCAGCCTGGGTGACAAAGCCAGGCTTCATCTCAAAAAAACAAATAAATAAATAAAAGTTCAGTCAGCCTCCTTCCAGTGCTCCTGGTCATCCCCTGAGCGTCCTCAGCAGACCTCTTCTTACCCTACTCAGACTCCGAGTTTAGGTCAGTGGTTGTAGTGGGGATCGGTGTGTGGATCTGAAGAGCAGAGTCTGTGTCCTTCTCCTTTTCTCAGAGCCCAGGAAATCTGCAGCAGTGGAGAAAGGAATAGCAGGGGGAGATGCAGCGTTCCAGCTGATTGGCAGCAGCGGTGGTGATGGGGAACAGCCTGATTATGTGAACCTGTTCTTGTATCACCTCATCTGGAACACTTGAGTTCACTCAGACAGTGGCTTTGAGCAAAGGCTGCAAACATCAAAGACGGACTCCAATGCACAAAAGAACTGCAAGATCCTAGGTGTCCCTAGAAAGGGGTTATCTGGTGCTATCAGGAAACAACAAATATCTGGCTCCTGCCTTTAATTTCTGACAAACTTCTAGGAAGTCCCTGGATGACTAGGCTGCATTATATGGGAACTTCACTGAGGAAAACCACTTTTAACGTTGTGAACTGTGGGAACTTCATTGAGAGAAAGAATATCTAGTGAAACCCGTAGCCTGATAGCTATGAAGAATTAGGTAACCAGCATCTGAAGTTTTTCTACTCAGCCTATAACTACGACCCTTAGCTGTTTGCTGATGCTGTAGTGCTTACCACTAAAATGTCAAGTAGCCTAGCCATAGTTTCCACAATGTTCCTATACATGTCTGACTTTGAAGTACGGATCACAAGGCGTTGACTAAGTTGTTTTTCAGGAACTCAAGATTCAGTCCTGAACTCAGCTCAAACCAGACAAGACCACCAGCCTGTGTGAGCATCCAAAAGGTGACCTTTCCACACCACAGCCCAGATTTTTCACCGTATATTTCATAACAACTACCCAGAATTGGCAAATATGACAAATAGTGGTTCATTAACACTAGCCAAAGGGGCAGTTTATGAATAAAGTAAGATACTTGTGTTGTATTTGACCGGAGCGTAGAAAGTTATCACCAAGACAAAAGTATGCCAGATTGCAGGGTCATTTATTATGCCGGTGACCACAGAGGACTCACGTCTCTCCAACCTGTGGTGCCAAAAGGAGG
>NW_022443887.1:0-578 GCF_009761245.1 Sapajus apella
ATTTCTAATTACACCCTATTCTCCCATTCACTCTGGAATATCCAAAACAGTTTTTAGGAGAAACGTGTTTCTAACTCGCTGAATCTAATCATAGATGCAACTCCCAAAGGTGAATGAACACAAAGCAGAGACGTTTGAAACAGACGTTTCTCCTGTGGTTTAGATTCGATCTTACCACTAATTCTTATGAGCCTGTATATGGCTTGAAATATCTCTTTTCAGGTTCTCCAAAGAAAGGGTTTCTGAACTACTACATTCACAGATATGTTTAACCCTGTAAGTTGAATATACACCTTGACAATCATTCTGTTACATAGCTCCATTTTTGTTTTAGAGCTAGATATTTCTCATTACATCCTATACTCCCATTCACTCAGGAATATCCAAACGCAGCTTTTAGAAGAAACGTGTTTCAACCTCGTGAATCTAATCATAGATGCAACTTCCTAAGGTGAATGAACACACAGCAGAGAAGTTTGAAACAGACCTTTCTCCTGTTGTTTAGATTGGATTTTACCGCTAATTCTTAGGAGCCTCTATATATCTTTAAATATCTCTTTCCAAACTCTCCAAAGAAA
>NW_022443887.1:678-2344 GCF_009761245.1 Sapajus apella
GGACTCAGGAATATCCAAACGCAGCTTTTAGAAGAAACGTGTTTCTTCGTCGCTGAAACTAAACATTGATGCAACTTCCTAAGTTGAATGAACACACAGCAGAGAAGTTTGAAACAGACGTTTTTCCTGTGGTTTACACACGATCATACCGCTAACTCTTATGAGCCTGTATATGGATAGAAATATCTCTTTCCAGATACTCCAAGGAAAGCGTTTCTGAACTCTTACACTCACACATATGTTTACCTCTGTAAGTTGAATATACACCTTAACAATCATTGTGCTACATAGCTCCGTTTTTCTTGTACAGCCAGATATTTCTCATAACATCCTACACTCCCATTCACTCAGGAATATCCAAACGCAGCTTTTACAAGAAACGTGTTTATAACTCGCTGAATCAAATCATAGATGAAACTTCCTAAGGTGAACGATCACTCAGAGGAGCAGCTGAAAGAGACGTTTCTCCTGTGGTTTAGACGCGATCTTACCGCTAATTCTTAAGAGCCTGTACATGGCTGGAAATATCTCTTTACAGATTCTCCAAAGAAAGGGTTTCTAAACTGCTACATTCACACATCTGTTTAACTCTGTAAGGTGAATGTACACCTTGACAATCATTCTGCTACATAGCTCCGTTTTAGTTTTAGAGCCAGATATTTCTCATTACATCCTATACTCCCATGACTCAGGAATATCCAAACGCAGCTTTTAGAAGAAAAGAGTTTCTAACCCGCTGAATGTAAACATAGTTGCAACTTCCTAAGGTGAACGAACACACAGCAGAGAAGTTTGAAACAGACGTTTCTCCTGTGGTTTAGATTCGATCTTACCTCTAATTCATATGAGCCTGTATACGGCTGGAAATATCTCTTTCCAGATTCTACAAAGAAAGGGTTTCTCAAATGCTACTTTCACACGTCTGTTTAACTCTGTAAGTTGAATACACACCTTGACAATCACTGTGAAACATAGCTCCGTTTTTGTTTTAGAGCCAGAGATTTCTCATTACATCCTACACTCCCATTCACTCAGGAATATCCAAACTCACATTTTAGAAGAAACGTGTTTCTAACTCGCTGAATCTAAACATAAATGTAACTTCCTAAGGTGAACGAACACACAGCAGAGAAGTTTAAAACAGACGTTTCTCCTGTGGTTTAGATGCGATCTCACCGCTAACTCATATGAGCATGTATATGGCTGGAAATATCTCTTTCCAGATTCTGCAAAGAAAGGGTTTCTTAACTGCTACATTAACACATCTGTTTACCTCTGTAAGTTGAATATACACCTTGACAATCATTCTGCTACATAGCTCCTTTTTTGTTTTAGAGCGAGATATTTCTCTTTACATCTTATTCTCCTATTCACTCAGGAATATCCAAACGCAGCTTTTAGAAGAAAGGTGTTTCTAACTCGCAGAATCTAAACGTAGATGCAACTTCTTAAGTTGAACGAACACACAGAAGAGAAGTTTGAAACAGGTGTTTCTCCTGTGGTTTAGACGCGATCTAACCGATAATTCTTCAGAGCCTGCATATGGCCTGAAATATCTCTTTCAAGATTCTCCAAAGAGAGTGTTTCTCAACTGCTACATTCACACATCTGTTTAAATATGTAAGTTGAATATACACCTTGACAATCATTCTGCTACATAGCTCCG
>NW_022443887.1:2444-3495 GCF_009761245.1 Sapajus apella
ATAATTCTCATTGCATCCTATACTCCCATGACTCAGGAATATCCAAAAGCAACTTTTGCAAGAAACATGTTTCTAACCCGCTGAATCTAATCATAGATGCAACTTCGTAAGGTGAATGAACACACAGCAGAAAAGTTTGCAACAGGCGTTTCTCCTGTGGTTTTGATTCGATCTTACCGCTAATTCTTATGAGCCTATATATGGCGGGAAATATCTCTTTCCAAACTCTCCAAAGAAAGGTTTCTGAAGTAGTACATTCACACATCTGTTTACCTCTGAAAGTTGAATATACACCTTCCCAATCATTCTGCTACATAGCCCCGGTTTTGTCTTAGAGCCAGATATTTCTCATTAGGTAATACACTCCCATTCACTCAAAATATCCAAACGCAGCTTTAAGAAGAAACGTGTTTCTAACTCGCTGAATGTAATCATAGATTCAACTTCCTAATGTGAACGAACACACAGAAGAGCAGTTTCAAAGAGACGTTTCTCCTGTGGTTTAGGGCGCGTTATTACCACTAATTCTTATTAGCCTGTATAGGACTGGAAAGATCGCTTTCCAAACTCTCCAAACAAAGGGTTTCTGAACTGCTACATTCACACATCGGTTTAACACTGTACGTTGAATATACTCCTTGACAATCATTCTGCTACATAGTTCCGTTTTTGTTTTAGAGCCAGATATTCCAGATAACATCCCATACACCCACTCAGTCAGGAATATCCAAACGCAGCTTTTAGAAGAAACGTGTTTCTAACTCGCTGAATCTAATCATAGATGCAACTTCTCATGGTAAAAGAACACACATTGGAGAAGTTTGAAACAGGCGTTTCTCCTGTGGTTTAGACCCGATCTTACCGATAATTCTTATGATCCGGTGTATCACTGGAAATATCTCTTTCCAGATTCTCCAAAGAAAGGGTGTCTGAACTGTTTGATTCCCACATCTGTTTAACTCTGTAAGTTGAATATACACCTTGAAAATCATCCTGCTACATAACCTGTTTTTGTTTTAGAGCCAGATGTTTCTCATTACATCCTATACTC
>NW_022443888.1:0-3495 GCF_009761245.1 Sapajus apella
ATTCTTACTCTGTTGCCCAGGCTGGAGTGCACTGGTGCAATCTCAGCTCACTGCAGCCTCCCCCTCCTAGGTTCAAGCGATTCTCCTGCCTCAGCCTCCTGAGTAGCTGCAATTATAGGCACTCACCACATGCCTGGCTAATTTTTGTATTTTTGGTGGAGACAGGGTTTCACCATGTTGACCGGGCTGGTCACCAACTCCTGACCTTAAGTGATCTGCTGACCTCAGCCTCCAAAAGTGCTGGGATTACAGGCATGAGCCACTGCACCTGGCCAGTAATGACTTGTATGATAAATACTAGTAATATGGATGCGACACTCAGAGATGCCACTGCTGATGAGTTGCAATGATTTCCCTAGGCCCAAGGATATAACAGAGAATCCCTTCTACTTTCCAAGTACAACCCCTCAAAATCTACCAGTTTTGATCAGCGTTTTTGTAAAGATTTCAACACTTTGATAAGAAGAAACATGATTTTCCTGTCCAGGAGACTGGTATTTATTTTATACCTAGCTCTTAATAAGGAGACACTCTAGATTCAGGTCATTCTCAAAAGCCACTAGGAAACAGTTACCAGCAAGAGGTAAGCAAAGTAGCAGCACAGTCAGGATAATCCCTTCCCTCCATGCCAACCCTGCTTTACATTGTGAAAACCTTATTATGATTCCATCCTGGTCCTGAGGGTGAGAACAAAGAATTGAAAATGGGCTATTCATGATCACCATATCTCTTTTTTCTCTGACTTAGAAAAGGTCTTTCAACTCCTCTTATTGTTTTATTTAACCCGGAACAGGTGGGACTACGAGGAAAGCCTGGAAACCTGGATCTTAATTTCAGGAGCAAGTTATCTGAAGACAGACCAGATGGCCTGAGTTTGAATCCCAGCTCTGCCTCTTCCTAGCTTCTACCTTCCAGCGAGTCATCTCAACTCTCTGAGGTGCTTCCAATTCTTTCGTAAAATGGGATGATAATAATGTGTCAACTCATAACACTGTCAGGTCTTATTATTTAATGTAAGAAAATACCTGAAATTATGCCTGGCACATAGTCAGGGTTAGTTATTACTACTGGGTAAATTTTATGGCACTTAAAAATGATTTGGGTCAAATGTCCCTCTTTAGTTTGATAACTGAAAGTTACAGTCGGCCACAGGGTAAAAAAAACCTCCTTCAACCTTTCACCCAACGGAGGCTCTATCAGATTAAGTATGAACTGCCACAGACCTACACCTTTTAGTTAGTCAATCCCTGTCTTTCCCCTTACTGTGTGTGTGTTTTCTTAAGCAACAAACTTATTATCTCACAGTTCTGTAGGTCGGAAGTCTGGTGAGCTCAGCTGCTTTCTCTGGTCTGGGTTTCATAGACAGAAATCAAGTTGTTAGCAGGCTGCTCTCTTATCTGGAGGCTCTGATGGAGAACCACTTCCAAGCTCATTCAGGTTGTTGACAGAATCCAGTTATTTGGGCTGCAAGGGTGTGGTCCCTGTTTCCTTGCTGGCTGTGAGCTAAGTGTCTCTCTCAGCTCCCTGAAGCTGCCTGAATTCCTCATGATGTTGCTCCCCACATCTAACCAGCTGCTGTCTGTTGAGTCCTTCTCACACTTCAAATCTTTGTGACTACTTCCGCTGCATCTCTTTGGCCTCCAGCTGGAGAAGGTGCTCTGCTTTCAGGGGCTCATGTGACTAAGTTGAGCACACCTGAATAATCCAAACGACTCTTCCTATTTTAAGGTCTGAAACCTTAATTATACCTTTAGAGTTCCTTTTGCCACCTAAGGTGACATATTTATTGGTGCCAGAGATTACAGTGCAGACATCTTTGGTGGGGAGGGGGTGTGCTGGGGGACATTCCACCAACCACACCATACGAAGCCTCCACTATTTGGTCTGCCTAACACATTCCTCAATTCTACAGCAGAAATATGAAGTCTTTGTACTTTGGAACTGAGGGAAAGTGTTCACAAACAACTGTAATAAAATATATTTATTAGTTATATTATTTATTTATAAATGAACATATTCAAATATACTCAGAAGCAAAGTGAACACTATAAAGACATCCACGTATCTGTCAATCTGGATGCATCCATTTTGCCAATCTGGATCCATCTACTTTTTCACACCTTGCTTTTTTTCTTTTGATGTATCTTCAGATGGAAGACAGTGTCTATTTATGAAGACATGTAAGGCTTCATAATTTATTGGAAATCGTAATCATTTCAAATAATACAAATTAAAGAACAAAAAGATGACAATATAACAAAACAAAAAGAATACTCATGCTTTATCCTCATTTGCTGAATGAAAAAAAAACTTTCAGGTATTAAAATCTTGTGCAATTTAATTACCATTATAGTTCATTAATATTTTATATTAACATGAAAATATTTTATTCTTATGCTGCTATATAAGGGAAAGATGAATGAAATTGAATGGGAAAGGTAGGCTGCTTTTTCTCAGAAAATTATAAAAAATGAAGCCCAAATTACACATTTTTCTCAAGGATGCTTACTTTCTCCCTTTTGACTTGTTGCCAACCCTTGGGTATTTTCAGGATACGCTATAACTTACTTATGAAGATATTTTACTATAATAACGTAATTATTTCCCTTCATGAGGTGCCTTGCTGTGTTTTCAGACCTCAGTGATGACAGTGGTGCTTCAACTTGAGGGCAATAAGGGAAAGGCTGTGCATTGTATCACATGAAAGTTCTCTCGATCTTAAGTGAGAACAGAGATCATTTGGTTATTGCCTATGAACACGTCCCCATTTCATCTTCAGTTGGCAAAAAGTTTACAATTAAAACAGGCTCATTCTTCAGTAATTATCTTTTGGCGGGTAGCATGCTTTGAGAAATTTCATCTACAATATTTTAGAAATTCACACTGATATTAATTTAGAACAAAATAATGTTAATATGTACCTATGTACTGCCAGAGTAATAAATGCACACAGCATGACTTAAACAAGACCAAATAGAACAATCTACCTTCTTGTGAACAGGTATCACTCATTGACTGTTATATCAATGAGATCACAGTCAAATTTAACTCACTGGATTCTGAGAGTTCAAAAATTCTCAGATAATTCCTGTTAAGAACTGTTTTCTCATACCATCCACTGGAACTAGAGTATAATTATTCTTTTGTTGTGCCTCTAACTTGCAGAGATTTATCTTGGTTTAATATAGTTCAGAAGTTTCTAGAAGAAAAAGTAAGTTGAAGTATCTCTATTAACTGCTAATGACAACAGATATATTGTGCCCTCGTATCAAGAAAAGGAGTCAACTTTGAGGTGGCTAGCTTATCATGCACAATGTATGATTACAATTTTTTCATCCTAAATTAGTTGTAACTCCTGTGCATTCTATCAAGTAAAACTGGCACCAAGGGTTGGGTAGAGGGGAGGAACAATTCAATGTTTGTATAGCAAAAAAATCACTTGAGGACTAACATCTATTCGTGTGTGTGTGTGTGTGTGTGTGTGTGTGTGTGTGT
>NW_022443889.1:0-3494 GCF_009761245.1 Sapajus apella
CTAAACTGTTTCTCAGCACTAATTCCTGCAGGTCTCTTCCTCCTTGGTGTCCATGCTCTCTGTATCCCCAGTCTCTTCTCATTTGCTTCCCAGATTCAATACTTTGTAAAACCCTCTTGGTCCTTTGTAAACATCTCTTGCTTGTGTCATTCTCTCCATTTCCATAAAACCGCCACGGTTGCCTGAAGTACTGGTGGACTTCTTGTCTCCAGTCTTTGAAATGTTCCTTGCATATGATTGCCTCATTAGCTTCCTGAAATCTAGTTAATTCACCTAATCCAGAATCCTCAGGGTTCTACTCTAGCCTATTTGATATGTTCACGTTTCTTCTTTTTACTAATCCTTCTCACTTCCTTTACCTTTATTCCCTAGTAGAAGTTTTCCATCCTAATTAGAACTCTCTTCCTACACATCCCTGCCCCTCCACCCCACATATACATAGAATTCTTAGTTTCAATGCTATGCCTAAAATCAGGGTGATCTCCCCTCCACCATCTGCCCTTCAGGTTTACTCACACCCTCATCACAAGTAAACTCTGACCTCAGGGAGAACAAAGACTCTAGCATTAATGTGTGAACCTGAGATTCAGGACACAACGTACCTGTGATGGAGACTTTTTCCCTGATGACCAATTCATGTGTTTATGAAAGATACAGAAATGAAGAAGGCAAGGTCCCTACCCCAGGAAACATAAAGCCTAAGACAGGAGATAAGACTGAAAATAATCATAATAGCATAATACAAAGAAACGAGGCCAGGCATGGTGGCTCACGCCTGAAATCCCAGCACTATGGGAGGCTGAGGCAGGCAGATCATCTGGTGTCAGGAGTTCGAGACCAGCCTGGGCAACATGGTGAAACCCCAACTCTACTAAAAATATAAAAATTAGCTGGGTGTGGTGGTGGGTGCCTATAATCCCAGCTACTCAGGAGGCTGAGGCAGGAGAATCGCGTGAGCCTGGGAGGCAGAGGTTGCAGTGAACTGAGATCGTGCCACTGTACTCCAGCATGGGCAATAGAGCAAGCAAGATTCCGTTACAAAAAAAAAAAAAAAAGAAAGAAAGAAAGAAATGAATGCCACAAGAAATCAGAGAATTCTGAAATATAGCTACACATTGGAATCACTGGGAAACATTTTTATAAGTGGATGCTGTAGCCCCATCCATAAATTTTGCTTTAATGACCATTAAATCAAACGGATTTGATTTAGAGTGGGACCCAGGCATTGGTAATTTTTAAGTCTTCTGAGATGCTACTAACATGTAACAAGAATAGAGAAGCCCTGTTCTCATAGGTAGAATTTAGACCTCAATCCATGATGTTTAGCTAGGAGTACTGGAATTACCTAGGGAACTTTTCAACATACATAAACCTATACTTTGTTGGCCCTACTCATTAATGGGCTACACAAAAGCTAAGTAATCCATTTGAGAAACAGAAGCTAAATGGAAAAGCCACCTCATTTGATCTGTTAAATTATATGGAAAGCATTGTCAAATGATAATTAATATGCGATGCTAAACTATCTCCAATTTATATTTATAGGTGTGCTAGTAAGTGTTCCAAAATTATGAGTCATAGAAATCTATTATCAGTCATAATGTCATATGCCACAGTAGTAACTAAGTTTCTATGTGAGCCATGTCTTTATCATAATGGACTCTAATCAGGTTTCTAACCATAGTCATTTTCAATCTTGGTCATTCACAGACAGCTGTTTTGACTTTTTCTCAAAGCATTTGCAATCAGCTACAGTCCAAAGTTGCTTCTTCTTCAAAAAGATTTATAAATAAGACTCTGACAAGTACTCTTGAATATAAGTTTCTGATAACTTTAAGATCATACCTCTGGACAGTCTAAGAACTTTTAGATTTTTAATAAACAGGCTGATACTTTCATGAAATTGCCAACCAAGAATAAGCAGGAAAAAAATCAATTTCATTGGACTAACTAATATTAATGACGATAATATTTTTACGATTTTTTATTTGGAAATTTGCCGATTCTTTAAATGTTTTGTTTTCCACATTTAGGACTTTTTTCTCTTTTAAGTAATCTACAGCTTACAGCCATTTGCTAAAGTACACTTTTGTGAACAAAAATAGAAAAATGTATTTGTGCTCCTTACCTGACTGCCCGAGAAATGGGGAACTATTCATCAGTATTTATATGTTTATGGTAATACAGTTATTTGCACAAGTTCAGTAAGAATCTGCCCTTTCTATAACAGGACAGATTTGAAAGAATTGGTTATATTACCAAGGCTTTGACTGGGATGTTACATTTGAGAACATACAACATTCTCAAATATAATATCCCAGGCACTGCAGGCAAATGAATCCACAGGTACTGGAGGCAAATTCTGAAGTCAGCCTTGCTTTTCTTGTACAGTCTCAAAAGGTTTTTTTTTTTAAAGTTTAATGTGAGATTCCTTATAAAAACTACTAGCAAAACAAACGTTAAAAAGAGCCTCCGTGGTTCATCACTAATCTTGCTGCACTTATTTGAAGAATCAGGCCAAGTTTGATGAGACTCAACTTACTTTGCAAACAAATTTGTCCTACTGGGAATTATCTTTGGTAAAAATAGAGACTCCTATAGAGAGAAAAAAGTATGTTGAAAAGAAAGACTATAGTGCACCTGTGATGAGATTGCGGCTCTGCTCATTAAGTTTTTATTATCCACCTGCAGACTGAACTGGACCATGGATTCTTCTAGCTACTTCAATCCAATGCTCTCCCATGGAATTACTAAGAACAAGAGCTGCCCTGTTCCTGAAGCCCTGTAAGCCGGAGGTGGACAACTCAATGTAAATTTCAACAGATATCCCTCATGCCTGAGGTGTGAGCCACTTAGAGGCTTCACTGAAATGTTCGACACACCATGACCAGAGACGCTCAAACTGCAGACCAGGACAAGAGTGACAACTTCACACTGTGGACAGCTTTTTCAAAGATGTCAAAACAAGACTCCTCTTCATGATGAAACTTTCACCCCTCTTAATTTGTTCTTGCTTATGCCTGCCTCCCTCACTTGGCAGGATAATGCTGTCGTAAGAAATTCGCCCACCGCTCTGCTATTGTATTGCTCAGGGGGAGCTGCCCGAAACAATGCCTCACAAATAAAAGTCAATTAGATGTATAAGTAAATTAGTTGTAACTTTGCTTTATGATGCATGTTCACAGCCAGTGATGGCCAGTGGGGTCTCTCAGGCTGCATCTTTCTCACCCTGACCCACCTGCCTCTCGCTTTTACTTACAAGGACCCTTCTGATTTCAATGGGCCACCCCAGATTATCCAGAATAACCTCAAGATACTTAACTTCATTACCACTGCAAAGCCTTTTTACCAAGAAAGTTAGATGCATGTGTCAGGGGTTAGAACGTGGACACTTTTAGGAGGCCATTGTTCTGCCTAACACAGGTAGCCTTCTTTTTAAAAATGTATTTATTATACTTTATGTTCTGGGGTACATGTACAGATCATGCAGGTTT
>NW_022443890.1:0-3492 GCF_009761245.1 Sapajus apella
ATTTTATGGTTGAAGAACATGAAATAATACTGATGAATCAACCTTTTATTATATAATAATTAATAAAGCAATATTACATTTTAATATAGAATACTACATTTAAGAAGTAATTTTCTATCAGAAGAGTATATAAGCTGTATGAGGGCAAAGACTTCTGTCTCCTGTATTTCACTGATGGATAGTAGCCTAGAACAAGAACTGACACAAGGTGGTGGCTATGTAAATATTTGTGTAATAAAGTTTAGAGTTCAGACATGCTGAAAATGTTATCTCATTGCAACTTCCAGTTTTTCAGGAATGAAGGAACATTATAATAAAGAAATTACCTGAAATTCACTTAGAAAAATTTTAAGACTATTTTAGCAGAAAACACCTTCATAAAGGATAAAGACATGCTTTCATCTCTAGATGAACTCATTATTAAACTTGAATGACTTAAAAATTTTTGGTTGCCTGAAAATACTGTTTTCAATGGAGTTTGATATTTTTTCTAATTTACTAAGTGTGTTCTTGTCTAGATAATATGTTGTTTAAAGAAACTTAGATTTTTTTCCTTGAATAATTTAATTCTGAAAGCCACTGCTAACACAAAATGATGAGAGAAAATTTTATTTCTCTCAAATCACTTTCTAAAATAGAGGAGGGATCTATAGCATTTGAAGAAAAGGTGAAATACATAAAGTGATTGAGAAAGTAAAATATGATAAGGAGAAATAAGAAGCTAATCTTCTACTTATTTTCCAATATTTACTTAATGTTAGATTTCTCAGGATCAGTAAAACTCTTGGACTAAGAGGGAAGAAGTTCAGTCCAAAGAGCAGAAATGATCTCTATCTCCAAATTATACTGATGAGCATATTGTCTAAAAGAGATGCCAAAATGCTTGATATGGAAGGAAATTGTTGCTCTCCTTAACTTAAAGCCCAGTCATAAAGGAATCGCCTTTATTTCTAATCACCTTGATCAATACCACACAAAAATATGTCTAAGACATATAAGTTATTTTTGTTAAAGAATATTTCACTTAACTTAGAAGACTTAAAGTAGATTTATTTTTTAAATGTTATCTAAAATTGTTTTCTTATATCTCATTAAATTCTGTACATTCCATATAAAATATATGTCTAAATATTATTTAGCTTAGTCTTGATGACTTGAGCTTATGGTTACTAACTTAAACATTTTATGTGCCATTCCTAACTTATATCTTCCTTGAACTTTTATATATATGTGTATATATATATAACATTTATTTCATTTATTTAATATATATTACATTATATTTTACGTGTAATATATATATTACATTTAAAAATAGGCAATAAGTATATGGTACATGTTGTGCATGTTGAGGTTACTCTCCTATAACCTTAAAAATTGTCTGGATCCTTTTAATTTGGGGATTATGGTCATTTTTGGGGGATGTCTATTATTGTGCTGTTGTTTAATAGGTATTTTCTTCCCCTGTAATTAACAAAAATTTGAATAATATTTCTGTGACTCCTTATAAGTTTTGAATTGAAATTTACACTAAAATATAAGTATATATCATCCTCAAAATAGCTGTTTATATATATAAAGATTGAATATTTTAGTATCAAGAAAACAACATTTTTGTACTGATATGGTCACACATCATTATGATGAAGAAATATTATTTCCTTATTAATCTATGAGAAAATGCATCAAATAGAATTATTCTAGACTCCTTAATTTAGGGTCAATATTCGTGCCAAATTAATGTCTATCCCTGTAGATATTTAAGCATAACAAGTATATTCAATGATATTATGAAAAAATAATCTGGTTCTAATTATAATATATTTATTATAATAAATTGCATTTTAGGTTTTGGGGCACATGTGAAGAACCTGTAAGATTGTTGCATAGGTACACACATGGCATTGTGGTTTGCTGCCTTCCTCCCCATCACCTATATCTGGCATTTCTTCAGCATTTGATGTTCTTTAATCAATCAACAAATATTTATTAACCATTGCATTTCACTTTCATTACTACATTGTGAGCACTTTAGAACAATCCTGGTTGGACATCCTGTACTCCAACTCACATCTCTGGATTTCATAGTCCTCACAGTTGTTTCCATGGAACCAAAGTTATTTTCATTAGCTATCTACTGACAGATGTATAGTCAAGGAGTTTGGAGTCCAAAGAGGGTAGTAAACTATCTTATATCTATTCCCAGGAAAATTCAATTCATTTTCCTCCTTGACAAAAAAGAAAAAAAGAAAAAAAAAAGATCATGTACACAAGCAAAGTGAAAAACAAACAAAATGAAAGTAATTGGTTGGATAATTTAAACTTCAAAAGTTCTGCCAATCCTCTTCACCTGACTCCATGGATATTAGAGTTTTACATGGAGCTGAAAGCAGCTTAGAGGGCACCTTGTCTTTGTCCTTCATTTGACCACTTAAGTCTACAAATATTTTTTTATTTATTTTTTATTGCATTTTAGGTTTTGGGGTACATGTGAAGAACATGCAAGATTATTGCATAGGTACACACATGGCAGTGGGATTTGCTGCCTACCTCCTCATCACCTATCTGGCATTTGTCCCCATGCTATCTCTCCCCAACTGCCAACAAGTATTATTATTGAGCACCTCCTGTGAACCACAGGCTTAGTACATGCCAGATGAGAAAATCAAAGTCCAGCCAAAAGAGGGCAGCTGCCCACAACCCCAAGCTCATAGGAGCACCCTGGAATCATGGTTCTAGAATTTCTGAATTTCTGTCTACAGCAACCTCTCCACGTTTTTTTCACAGCCTCCAAAGTTCATAGCATCCTGGTCTCTTCTCTCCATGAAGAAGTTCCAGCCCCATTGCTGATTGGAGTACATGTGTGTTTTTCAGTTCCAAGAAGTAAACTATGGTTTTCAGGGAAGTGGATTTGGGAAATGAAGCTGATTTGGGAAATGAGTTTTAAAAGTTGTGAAAGGGAGAATTGTGATTTAGAGGATAAGGTAACTAGAAAGACCAGGGAGTGAGGTCTGGAAAGGGAGATTAAAGAAAGGAGATTATGATTTAGGGACTTTTTCAGAGGAGGATCTAGAGTTATTGAGTGGGGAACAGAAGAAAGAAGGCTGTGGTTTGGAATAAGGGGATCAAAAGAAAAGTTAGAACAAAGAAAAGGAGTTTGAAGAAATGACCTATGGATTCAGGCCACAATTTACTTGTCTTGGACTCCAGGTCACATATTAAATAGATATATTTCAAAAATGTACTCAAAAGAACAAACATGCAGTTTTGAATATTATACAGTGAGTATTTTTAAACAATAACTCTGAATGTTTTCTTCTTTAAAATAAATACTTAGGTAACAGTCTGATTCATTGACGGTTTAAGATTGCCCAGAGCTTAGAGTTTTTTTCTCTTCTGATTGTGGCAGGGTGAAAATCCTGCCTATTTCAAGACAGCCCTGAGCATAGATAGCAGTGCACATGTGAGACCTGGAATCCCCCCTGTAAAATA
>NW_022443891.1:0-3491 GCF_009761245.1 Sapajus apella
TGAGATGGTATCTCAGTGTAGTTTTGATTTGCATTTCTCTGATGACCAGTGATGATGAGCATTTTTTCATATGTTTGTTGGCCTCACGTATGTCTTCTTTTGAGAAGTGTCTGTTCATATCCTTTGCCCACTTTTGAATGGGCTTGTTAGTTTTTTTCTTGTAAATCTGCTTTAGTTCTTTGTAAATTTTGGATATCAGCCCTTTGTCAGATGGGTAAACTGCAAAAATTTTTTCCCAATCTGTTGGTTGCCGATTCACTCTAATGATTGTTTCTTTTGCTGTGCAGAAGCTGTGGAGTTTGATTAGGTCCCATTTGTCTATTTTGGCTTTTGTTGTCAATGCGTTTGGCGTTTTGGTCATGAAGTCCTTGCCTACACCTACGTCCTGAATGGTTTTGCCTAGATTTTCTTCTAGGGTTTTTATGGTGTTAGGTCTTATGTTTAAGTCTTTAATCCATCTGGAGTTAATTTTAGTGTAAGGTGTCAGGAAGGGGTCCAGTTTCTGCTTTCTGCACATGGCTAGCCAGCTTTCCCAACACCATTTATTGAACAGGGAATCCTTTCCCCATTGCTTGTTTTTGTCTGGTTTGTCAAAGATCAGATGGTTGTAGATATGTTGTGTTGCCTCCGAGACCTCTGTTCTGTTCCATTGGTCTATATCTCTGTTTTGGTACCAGTACCATGCTGTTTTGATTACTGTAGCCTTGTAGTATAGTTTGAAGTCTGGTAGTGTGATGCCCCCCGCTTTGTTCTTTTTGCTTAGAATTGACTTGGCTATGCGGGCTCTCTTTTGGTTCCATATGAAGTTTAAGGTGGTTTTTTCCAGTTCTGCGAAGAAGGTCATTGGTAGCTTGATGGGGATAGCATTGAATCTGTAAATTACTTTGGGCAGTATGGCCATTTTCACGATATTGATTCTTCCTAACCATGAACATGGGATGTTTCTCCATCTGTTTGTGTCCTCTCTTATTTCGTTGAGCAGTGGCTTGTAGTTCTCCTTGAAGAGGTCCTTTACATTCCTTGTTAGTTGTATTCCTAGGTATTTTATTCTCTTTGTGGCAATTGTGAATGGAAGTTTGTTCTTGATTTGGCTCTCTTTAAGTCTGTTACTGGTGTATAGGAATGCATGTGATTTTTGCACATTGATTTTGTATCCTGAGACTTTGCTGAACTTGCTTATGAGTTTCAGGAGGTTTGGGGCTGAGATGATGGGGTCTTCTAGATATACAATCATGTCGTCTGCAAATAGAGACAATTTGACTTCCTCCTTTCCTATTTGAATGCCCTTTATTTCTTTTTCTTGCCTGATTGCTCTGGCTAGAACTTCTAATACTATATTGAATAGCAGTGGTGAGAGCGGGCATCCTTGTCTGGTGCCACATTTCAAGGGGAATGCTTCCAGTTTTTGCCCATTCAGTATGATATTGGCTGTTGGTTTGTCATAAATAGCTTTTATTATTTTGAGATACGTTCCATCGATACCTAGCTGATTGAGTGTTTTTAGCATAAAGGGCTGTGGAATTTTGTCAAAGGCCTTCTCTGCATCAATTGAGATAATCATGTGGTTTTTGTCTTTGGTTCTGTTTATGTGGTGAATTACGTTTATAGACTTGCGTATGTTGAACCAGCCTTGCATCCCCGGGAATAATCTTGCTTGATCATGGTGGATAACCTTTTTGATGTGCTGTTGCAATCGGCTTGTCAGTATTTTATAGAAGATTTTTGCTCCTATGTTCTTCATGGATATTGGCCGGAAGCTTTCTTTTGTTGTGGAGTCTCTGCCGGGTTTTGGAATCAGGATGATGTTGGTGTCATAAAATGATTTGGGAAGAATTCCCTCTTTTTGTATTGTTTGGAATAGTTTCAGAAGAAATGGTACCAGCTCCTCTTTGTATGTCTGTTAAAATTCAGCTGTGAACCTATCTGGACCTGGGCTTTTCTTTGGTGGTAAGCTCTTAATTGCTGCCTCAACTTCATACCTTGTTATGGGTCTGTTCAGGGTTTCGGCTTCTTCCTGGTTTAGGCTTGGGAGGAGGCAAGTGTCCAGGAATTTATCCATTTCTTCCAGGTTTATTAGTTTGTGTGCATAGAGTTGTTTGTAATAATCTCTGATGATGGTTTGAATTTCTGTGGAATCTGTGGTGCTATCCCCTTTATCGTTTTTTATGGCATCAATTTGGTTATTCTCTCTTTTCTTTTTTATTAATCTGGCTAGTGATCTGTCTATTTTGTTGATCTTTTCAAAAAACCAGCTCCTGGATTTATTGATTTTTTGAAGGGTTTTTTTGTGTCTCTATCTCCTTCAGTTCTGCTCTGATCTTAGCTATTTCTTGTCTTCTGCTAGACTTTGAGTTTTTTTGATCTTGCTCCTCTAGCTCTTTCAGTTTTGACGATAGGGTGTCAATTTTTGATATCTCCTTGTTTCTCATGTGGGCACTTATTGCTATATGTTTTCCTCTAGAGACTGCTTTAAATGTGTCCCATAGATTCTGGTATGCTGTGTCTTCATTCTCGTTGGTTTCGAAGAACATCTTTATTTCTGCCTTCATTTCACTGTTTATCCAGTCAACATTCAAGAGCAAGTTGTTCAGTTTCCATGAAGCTGTGCGGTTCTGAGTAAGTTTTTGAATTCTGAGTTCTAACTTGATTGCACTGTGGTCTGAGAGACTGTTTGTTACGATTTCCGTTCTTTTGCATTTGCTGAGGAGTGATTTACTCCCAGTTTTTGGTCAATTTTAGAGTAGGTGTGATGTGGTGCTGAGAAGAATGTATATTCTGTGGATTTGGGGTGGAGAGTTCTGTAAATGTCTCTTAGGTTTGCTTGGTCCAGGTCTGAGTTCAAGTCCTGGATATCTTTGTTAATTTTCTTTCTGGTCGATCTGTCTAATGTTGACAATGGGGTGTTAAAGTCTCCCACTATTATTGTGTGGGAGTCTAAGTCTCTTTGTAAGTCATTAAGAACTTGCCTTATGTATCTGGGTGCTCCTGTATTGGGTGCGTATATATTTAGGATCGTTAGCACTTCTTGTTGCATTGATCCTTTTACCATTATGTAATGTCCCTCTTTGTCTCTTATGATCTTTGTTGCTTTAAAGTCTAATTTATCAGAGATGAGAATTGCAACTCCTGCTTTTTTTTGCTCCCCATTATCCTTGCATGTGAGATGGGTTTCCTGGATACTGCACACAGGTGGGTTTTGGCTTTTTATCCAATTTGCCAGTCTGTATCTTTTGATTTGGGCATTTAATCCATTTACATTTAGGGTTAATATTGTTATGTGTGAATTTGATACTACCATTTTGGTGCTAGCTTGGTGTTTTGCCCTTTAGTTGAGCTGGTACTTGTTGTTCCTTTATATGTGTAGAATGTCTTTCAGGAGCTCTTGTAGAGCTGGCCTGGTGGTGACGAAGTCTCTGAGTACTTGCATGTTCCCAAAGGATTTTATTTTTCCTTCACTTATGAAGCTTAGTTTGGCTGGATAGGAGATTCTG
>NW_022443892.1:0-2673 GCF_009761245.1 Sapajus apella
CCCATGACTCACACTATGGGTCAGGGCCTTGCCTGCCACGTGGGGGCAGTAGGAGGGTGGCAGGACTCCCTGTACCCACAGGGAGAGGCTGACGCCAGGGCCTTCTGTCCTCTCACTGGGCTGTGACAGAGGCCCTGGTGGAGGGCTGCGGAGGGGCACCCGGTCACTGGACACTCCCTCTGAGCCCCTGTGGGTCCTGGTGCTGGAGGCACGGTGCCAACTCAGTGAACCTCCCAGCCTTTCTAGGGAGGAGCCTTGGGTGGGTGTCCTTCCACAGCGGGGGCTCAGTGAGGCTGAACCTGTGGATGTTTGCAGGAGAAGGGGGCTCTGGAGCTGGCCACGGGGCCACTTCTTTGTCATTTCTGCCACCGGCCCCCACCTCCCTGCCCTGCCCTGGGATGTCCTCTCTGAGGCACTTCAGCTCCATTCACATCGGACTTGGGCTGAGGACGTGGTGAGAGGAAGCTCTGATGGGAGGTGATTGGGCGTGGCACCAATCAGGCTCCCGGGACTCTTGGCTCTGTGGCCGCCTCTGCTCCCTGGGCCTCTGTGTGTCTCGTCCTCTGCCAAGTTATCAAAGCCTCCTGTTTGTTTATCACAGAGTGAGCATGCATGGTAAGTGTGTGATGAGTGTAAGTGGAACTGACTGTCTCAGGCGTCCTCCCCCCATAACCCTGGACAGAGTGCAAATCCTGGCCTGCGCCGCAAGGCCCTCCTCCTCACCCAATTCCTACCCATCCTTAAAAACCCAGCACAATTGTCCTGCCCAGCTCTCCTGAGTGGCTGCTGGGCCACCCCCTCCTGGACACCTGGAGTCCCCTGTGTCCCTCCGTGGTCTTCCTGTGAGCTCGGCACAGGGGAGGTCCCACTAAGCAAGAGTGGAACCGATGGAGGGGGGGACCTGTGTCCCAAGGCTCATGGCCTTGTCCCAGCTCCTGTTCTGGGGCAGGGGGTGCCCAGCTTGTTTTTCCCTGTGGTAGCCACACCAGGAGCTCCTTGAGAATGGAGACCCCAGGGCACGCGCCTGCGTTCCCTCATTGATGAAATGAGGGTGGGTGCAGTGAGGATGGCGTGTGGCCAAGGCCAGCCTCACCTGTCGGTCTAACCTGGGCCTCTGCCATGCTGTGGTCTTGTCGTTCTTCCCATTTTGAAGGTGGGGGCACTGGAGGGCCAAGAGCTTCAGCAGCCTGAGGTCCCGCAGAGCCGGGAGGCTGGCCCAGCCTCAGGCTTCCGTGCTGCCATGCCCTCCACCCCACAGGGCTGAGGGCTTTCTGTACATTACCCTTCCATTCGGCCTAGGAGGAGCCTGAGACTGAGAGGCAGGTGTTTAGTTTAAGGTCACCTCTCTGCCCCCAAAGCCCGCAGTTCAGAGGAGCAGCAGCCACCAAGAATATCTTGCGTGTCTGTCCTGTGCTTAGCCCTGTGTGGTTGCTGGGGACACAGATGACTGGGACAGTGTCCCCGAACTCAAGCTTTCATTCAGGGTGAGGGCACCAGGCATGCAGGCACGTCACATAGGAGTGAGGAAAGGTCCCAGTCTCTAAGTGGTGCAGTGTGTTCTGAGGGAAGGAGAGATCAGGGACAGTTCACAGTGATGTCACCTGAGCGAGGTTTTGAAGGATGCATAGGAGTTTGCCATGTGCACATAATGTGTGTGCATCTGTGACTTCTGTCAAGCATCTTGGGATGCCATCAGCCTGGACCTGGTGTGAGGGCTGGTGGTGACAGTCAGGCCCATCCGCCAACTGTGTGAAGGTTGGTCTGTACGTCACCCTCTGCACATGGCCCTCTGCACATCATCCACTGCACATCACCCTCTGCACATCATCCACTGCACATCGCCCTCTGCACATGGCCCTCTGCACGTCGCCCTCTGCACGTCGCCCTCTGCACATCGCCCTCTGCACATGGCCCTCTGCACATCGCCCTCTGCACATCGCCCTCTGCACATGGCCCTCCGCACATCACCCTCTGCACATCACCCTGTGCACATCGCCCTCTGCACATCGCCCTCTGTACACTGCCCTCTGCACATCGCCTTCTGAACATTTCCCTCTGCACCACGGCTCTCTGGCTTTTGCAGGCCAGCCCCAGGGACTGACAGGTGGGGAGAGAGGCCAGAGAAGGAGGCCAAGAGGAATGGGATGGGGCATGGGGCGTGAGGTCAGAGTCTAAGCTCAGCTAGGGAAATGGTGGGGTGAGCCCCTGGGCTCTAGGGGACCAGGCCTGTCTATACTCTTTGTCCATGTCTGAGGCCTTGGAAAGCACTGAAGGCACCCACCAAAGCCTCTGCCGCTGGCATGGAACCTGGGGAAGGGGCCTCCTTTGGAGAACCCTGACTGCTCACTGGTCAGGGTCTGGGAGCAGCTGGTGAGGGCCAGGGAGCACCTGGGAGGGCTAGGGAGCAGCTGGGAGCATTCTGGGAAAGGTCCGGGGAGCAGCTGGGAGGGCCAGGAGCATTCTGGGGGAGGGCCGGGAGCACAGGGCAGAGGCCCCAGGGTCATATCAGCCTTGGCTTGCCAGAGGGACGCAGCCTGACAGGTTTCACCGGACAGGGATTGCGGTGCCACCTTGGCTGCTTGTCCTCTAGGCCAGTTATGGGAGGAGTTTCAAGGCCCAGGTAGATGCCATGACAGGGACTATCTACTGCCTCTGTAGATAGGAACTTCCCAG
>NW_022443892.1:2773-3491 GCF_009761245.1 Sapajus apella
AACCTGGTCTTAGGTTCCGATTCTGTCTCTGGGAAGCCCTGGGGCGTTTCCCTACTCAGCTGACTTCAGCGGGTTGTCAGTTACTCTGAAGGCCCTTTAAGGCGTTGCTGTGGCCATGGGCCAGGAAGTGCTGTGTGTTTGACAGACATCTTTGCAGTCCCTGAAATGGATGCTGATACTTTCCTCATTTTGCAGTTGAGGCACTTGAGGCTCAGAGAGGGTAAGCACATCTTCCAGGGCTACACAGCGGGTGTGGGTGTTGGGGATTCAAATCCAGACTCTCGAGTTTCCTCTCTGGAGCTGATCCCTTGTCCTGAGGGCAGCTGGCTAGGCTGGGGGACAGGTTAGGGGTGGAGGTGGTGGGGGTCCCTTAGAATAGGCTGAGCTTTGGCAGAGGGTGAGGGAAGCACAGGTCTGGGAGCTGAGGTTCCGTGTGGCCCGGCCCCAGGGCTGAAACCACAGTGTTATTGTGCCCACTGTCCCTCAGAGTCACCCCCTCTTGGTCCCTGACTCTGGGCAAGCAGTCGCTCACTGCTCCTTGGACAGAGGGTCTGGGCAGAGAGGCCAGGGCTAAAGATCGTCAGTGCTGAGTGCTGCCAGGCGGCTGCCAGGCTGTGGCTGTGGAGTGGTCCCAAGCTGGGCCTCTGTCTGCTCTCAGGCTCGGGTTTGGCGGGGTGGCTGGCTTTTTAGGGGCCAGGGATGGTAGTTGGGGTGTTAT
>NW_022443893.1:0-3491 GCF_009761245.1 Sapajus apella
CAGAGCAGAACTGAAGGAGATAGAGACACAAAAAACCCTTCAAAAAAATCAATAAATCCGGGAGCTGGTTTTTTGAAAAGATCAACAAAATAGACAGACCACTAGCCAGATTAATAAAAAAGAAAAGGGAGAATAACCAAATTGATGCAATAAAAAACGATAAAGGGGATATCACCACAGATTCCACAGAAATTCAAACCGTCATCAGAGATTATTACAAACAACTCTATGCACATAAACTAGTAAGCCTGGAAGAAATGGATAAATTCCTGGACATTTGCCTCCTCCCAAGCCTAAACCAGGAAGAAGCCGAAACCCTGAACAGGCCCATAACAAGGTCTGAAGTTGAGGCAGCAATTAAGAGCTTAACACCCAAAAAAGGCCCAGGTCCAGATGGGTTCACAGCCGAATTCTACCAGACATACAAAGAGGAGCTGCTACCATTCCTTCTGAAACTATTCCAAACAATACAAAAAGAGGGAATTCTTCCCAAATCATTTTATGAGACCACCATCATCCTGATTCCAAAACCTGGCAGAGACTCAACAAGAAAAGAAAACTTCAGGGCAATATCCATGATGAACATAGATGCAAAAATCTTCAATAAAATACTGACAAGCCGATTGCAACAGCACATCAAAAAGCTTATCCACCATGATCAAGTAAACTTCATCCCGGGAATGCAAGCCTGGTTCAACATACATCAGTCTATAAATGTAATTCACCACATAAACAGAACCAAAGACAAAAACCACATGATTATCTCAATTGATGCAGAGAAGGCCTTTGACAAAATTCAACAGCACTTTATGTTAAAAAAAAAAAAACCCTCAATAAGCTAGGTATTGATGGAATGTATCTCAAAATAATAAAAGCTATTTATGACAAACCAACAGCCAATATCATACTGAATGGGCAAAAACTGGAAGCATTCCCCTTGAAATGTGGCACCAGACAAGGATGCCCGCTCTCACCACTCCTATTCAATATAGTATTAGAAGTTCTAGCCAGAGCAATCAGGCAAGAAAAAGAAATAAAGGGCATTCAAAGAGGAAAGCAGGATGTCAAATTGTCTCTATTTGCAGATGACATGATTGTATATCTAGAAGGCCCCATCATCTCAGCCCTGAATCTCCTGAAACTGATAAGCAAGGTCAGCAAAGTCTCAGGATACAAAATCAATGTGCAAAAATCACACGCATTCCTATACACCAATAACAGACTTAAAGAGAGCCAATTCAAGAACAAACTTCCGTTCACAATTGCCACAAAGAGAATAAACTACCTAGGAATACAACTAACAAGGAACGTAAAGGACCTCTTCAAGGAGAACTACAAGCCACTGCTCAACGAAATAAGAGAGGACACAAACAGATGGAGAAACATCCCATGTTCATGGTTAGGAAGAATCAATATCGTGAAAATGGCCATACTGCCCAAAGTAATTTACAGATTCAATGCTATCCCCATCAAGCTACCAATGACCTTCTTCACAGAACTGGAAAAAACCACCTTAAACTTCATATGGAACCAAAAGAGAGCCCGCATATCCAAGTCAATTCTAAGCAAAAAGAACAAAGCGGGGGCCATCACACTACCGGACTTCAAACTATACTACAAGGCTACAGTAATCAAAACAGCATGATACTAGTACCAAAATAGAGATATAGACCAATGGAACAGAACAGATGTCTCGGAGGCAACACAACATATCTACAACCATCTGATCTTTGACAAACCAGACAAAAACAAGCAATGGGGAAAGGATTCCCTGTTCAATAAATGGTGTTGGGAAAGCTTGCTAGCCATGTGCAGAAAGCAGAAACTGGACCCCTTCCTGACACCTTACATTAAAATTAACTCCAGATGGATTAAAGACTTAAACATAAGACCTAACACCATAAAAACCCTAGAAGAAAATCTAGGCAAAACCATTCAGAACATAGGGGTAGGCAAGGACTTCATGACCAAAACACCAAAAGCATTGACAACAAAAGCCAAAATAGACGAATGGGACCTAATCAAACTCCACAGCTTCTGCACAGCAAAAGAAACAGTCATTAGAGTGAATCGGCAGCCAACAGAATGGGAAAAAATTTTTGCAGTTTACCCATCTGACAAAGGGCTGATATCCAGAATTTACAAAGAACTAAACCAGATTTACAAGAAAAAAACAAACAAGCCCATTCAAAAGTGGGCAAAGGATATGAACAGACACTTTATAAAAGAAGACATACGTGAGGCCAACAAACATATGAAAAAATGCTCATCATCACTGGTCATCAGAGAAATACAAATCAAAACGACATTGAGATACCATCTCACGCCAGTTAGAATGGCGATCATCAAAAAATCTGGAGACAACAGATGCTGGAGAGGATGTGGAGAAATAGGAACACTTTTGCACTGTTGGTGGGAGTGTAAACTAGTTCAACCATTGTGGAAGACAGTGTGGCGATTCCTCAAGGACCTAGAAATAGAAATTCCATTTGACCCAGCAATCCCATTACCGGGTATATATCCAAAGGATTACAAATCGTTCTACTATAAGGACACGTGCACACGAATGTTCATTGCAGCACTGTTTACAATAGTAAAGACCTGGAACCAACCCAAATGCCCATCGACGATAGACTGGATAGGGAAAATGTGGCACAGATACACCATGAAATATTATGCAGTCATAAAAAACGATGAGTTTGGGTCCTTTGTAGGGACATGGATGAACCTGGAAACCATCATTCTCAGCAAACTGACAGAAGAGCAGAAGATCAAACACCGCATGTTCTCACTCATAGGCGGGTGTTGAACAATGAGAACACATGGACACAGGGAGGGGAGCACTACACACTGGGGTCAGTTGGGGGGAAATAGGGGAGGGACGGTGGGGGGTGGGAAGCTGGGGAGAGATAGCAAGGGGAGAGATGCCAGATGTAGGTGATGGGGAGGAAGGCAGCAAATCACACTGCCACGTGTGTGCCTATGCAACAATCTTGCATGTTCTTCACATGTACCCCAAAACCTAAAATGCAATAAAATAAATAAATGGGGAAAAAAATGGAACAACAAAAAAAATAAAATAGTTGTTTAATTGCTTTAAAAAAAAAAAAGAATGCACTGTGTTCAATCAGTAAAAACACACAATTTTGTTTTATTCTATTCACTTATCCTCTTTTTTCTTTTTTTTTTCTTTTTTTTCTATAGTTTTTAGCAAAACAAAAACAATTTTTTTTTTAAGAGAGTCTCATGTCTCCCCAGGCTGGAGCACAGTCAGCTCACCGCAACCTCCGCCTCCCTGGTTCAAGCGATTCTCCCGCCTCAGCCTCCTGAGTAGCTGGAATTACAGGCATCAGTCACCAGGCTGGGCTAATTTTTGTATTTTTAGTAGAGATGGAATTTCTCCATGTTGATCAGGTTGGTCTCAAACTCCTGGCCTCAAGTGATCTGCCCACCTCAGCCTCCCAAAGTGCTGGGATTACAAGTGTGAACCA
>NW_022443894.1:0-3490 GCF_009761245.1 Sapajus apella
GACCATCACTTGAGCCCAGGAATTCAAGACCAGCCTGGGCAACACAGCGGGAACCCTGTTTCTATTTAAATAAGCTTAATATTAAAAAAAAAAAAAAATAGAGTAAACAAGAAGTACTGAGGCATGAGACAACATGACATGCAAAAGACAGCAGAGTAGAACTAGTGACATAATATCTAACATCTCCAAATGAGGAAAGTAGCATGCAGCTCCTGAAACTGACATCAGAAAGTGAATTTAGTGACTTCAGTCTTTGGTGGAAGTTCCTAGCGTATGAAATGGATCTGATGAGAAAAGGCCTTGTTCCCATGCTGGGGGAATAGGGAAGCGGTGAAGGGCTGAGTATCAGAGGATCTGTAATTGGGAGAAATCACTCTGTTGGTAACCTGGAGGGTGAATTTGAGTAGAATGCTGACTGGAGGCAGAAGGAAGGCAGTAGCAGTGCAGGTGAAGAAAAAACATAGGTAGAATGTGGCCACTCATCAGAAAAGGTGAGAGGAGGGGCCGAAGAGAGGGAAACGTGGGATCACGACCAGGTTTCAGGCTGGAACAGGACAAATGGCAGAAGCATCCAGTACTGAACATAGAGTCACAGGAACGTACTTGGGTGGAGGGAGGTGACAGTGTATTCTAGGACAGGACAGGTTTGAGATTCTTTGACATATCTGAGTGGAAAAGTCTTGGAAGCTTGAAGATACAGTAGAGCTCAGTGAGGGCAAGAAGATAGGGAGTGTGGAGTCATCAACTTGCAGGTGACAGCTGAAGCCATCCTCCCACTTCTGGAGAGAAGCACCCGAGCAGAGGGCTGAGCCTCCTGGAGAACACCAACATTCCCAAGTGAGCGGAAAGAGAATTCAGAGGAGGGGCAGAGGAAAACTTAAAGAGTGTGCTGTGGAGACAGCACTGTGATTCAGGGCTTGATCTTTGGAGGCCGCCTGTCTGAATGATGGTTTTCTTTTCTGTAAATGAGAGTAAAATTACCTACCCATGCATGGAAAAAAGTCCTTAACAAACTAGAAACAGGAAGGAACTTCATCAGCATGATAAAAAGCATCTGTGAAAACCTAGCAGTTAACAGATTTAATAGTGTAAGACTAAATGCTTTTTCCCTAAGCTTGGGAACAAGGCAGGGATGGCCATGTTCAGCAGGTCTATTCACCTTTGGTTCTGGCCAGGACATCTAGGCGATCGATATATAAAAGGATCCAGGCTAGAAAGCAAGACGTAAAACTGTCTTCTGAATGTCATGACCTTGTATACAGCAAATTGTGAGGCATCCACATTTAAAAAAAAAAAATGTTCGCGATAGGAAAGACTCGGAACCAACCCAAATGCCCATCAGTGATAGACTGGATAAGGAAAATGTGGCACATATACAGCGTGGAATACTATGCAGCCATAAAAAAGGATGAGTTCTTGTCATTTGCCGGGATATGGATGAAGATGGAAACCATCCTTCTCAGCAAAGTAACACAAGAACAGAAAACCAAACACCACATATTCTCACTCCTAAGTGGGAGTTGAACAATGAGAACACATGGACACAGGGAGGAGAACATCACACACCAGGGACTCTCGGGTTGGGGGCTAGGGGAGGGATAGCAATAGGAGACATACCTAATGTAGATGACGTGGTGATGGATGCAGCCAACAACCATGGCACGTGTAAACCTATGTAACAAACCTGCACGCTCTGCACATGTACCCCAGAACTTAAAGTACAATTAACAAAAAGAAAAAAAAAACTAAACTAGTTCACCAAGTTCACAAAATCAGCATACGTAAATCAGTTGTATTTCTGTACACTAGCAATGAACAATCCAAAAATGAAATTCATGAAATTATTCCATTTACAATAGCATCTCAAAGAATAAAATACTCACTGTGGAAAGATACCAAAGAAGAACTAAATAAGTGAAAGATATTCAATATTCATGGATCAGAAGACTAAATATTATTGTCAGTATTCCTCAAATTAATCTATGTGTTCAACCTGATTACTGTCAGAATCCCAGCTACCTTTTCTACAGAAATTGACAAACTGTTTCTGCAATTCATGTGGAAAGGCAAAGGACACAGAATAAGCAAAATGATCCTGAAAAAGAAGAACGAAGTTGGAGGACTTCTCTTCCTAATTTCAAAACTTGCTACAGAGTAATCAAGACAGTGTTGTACTGGCTCACAGACAGATGTATAGGTCACTGGAATAGAATTGAAAGCTCAGGCTGGGCACTCATGCCTGTAATTGCAGCACTTTGTGAGGCTGAGGTGGGGAGAATCCCTTGAGACCAGGAGTTCGAGACCAGCCTGGGCAACATAGAGAATGAGATCTGTCTACAAAAAATAAAGATCAATAAAACTAAAAATTTGTTTTTAATAGGCCAGGCATGGTGGTACAGGCCTGCAATCCCAGCTGGTCAGGAAGCTGAGGTGAGAGGATCTCCTGAGCCTAGGAATTTGAGGCTGCGGTGAGCCATGATTGGTTGCTACACTCCAAACTTGACGAGAGAGAAAACATGTAAAAAAAAAAAAAGCCACATGTGGTGTCTCGTCCCTGTAGTCCCAACATGAGAGGATCCCTTGAAGTCAGGAGTTTGTGAGCAGCCTGAGCAACATAAAAAGACTGTCTCTATGAAAATTGAATTACATGAAAAATTATGGCCGGGTGCGGTGGCTCAGGCTTGTAACCCCAGCACTTTGGGAGGTGGAAGAGGGTGGATCATCTGAGGTCAGGAGTTTGAGACCAGCCTGGCCAACATGGCCAAATTCTCTCTCTACTAAAAGTACAAAATTAGCCGAGTGTGGTGGTGCATGCCTGTAATCCCAGCTACCCCAGAGACTGAGGCGAGAGAATCACTTACAACCTGGGAGGCGGAGGTTGCAGTGAGCTGACATCGTACCACTACACTTCAGCCTGGGCAACAGAGGGAGAATTTTTCTCAAACATACAAACAAACAAAACCCAGGCATGGTGGCATCCACTTTTCGTCCCAGCTACTTAGGAGACTGAGGCAGGAGGATGACTTGAGCTCAGGAGTTTGAGGCTGCAGCAAGCTGTGATCACACCAGGCAACACAATAAGACCCTATCTCGAAAAATATTAATTGATTAATTGAAAAATAATTCAAAATTTGGAAAGAAACCATTGCACCTGAAGACAATAGATACCCTATCTTTTCGATAATAGACATCCTAATAGGTGTGGGGTGACATCTCATTGTCATTTCAATTTGCATTTCCCTGATGATTACTGATGTCAAGCTTTTTTTTTTTTTTTTCATGTTTTCAGCCATTTACATGTCTTATGTCTTTTTTTTTTTAACCAAGAAATACTCAAGTCCTTTTAAAATTAGGTTACTTGTGTTCTTGTTATCTAGTTCTTTGAGTTCATTGAATGCTTTGGATATTAACTCCCTATCAGGTGTATGATCCCCAAATATTTCCTCCCATTCTGTAGATTGTTTCTTTATTCTATTGTTTCCTGTGCCCC
>NW_022443895.1:0-3489 GCF_009761245.1 Sapajus apella
GGGTATGACGGGAGTTCTACCTTGACCTGGCAGCCCGAGGCCAGTGTGAGGCATGGAGGGGATGCGGCTGAGGCCGGTGCAGGGGCTGGGAGGGAGGGTGGGAGCCATGGAGGGGGTGGGGGTGAGAAGAGCCTTCAGGTCCAATGACTCAGGCAGAAGCACACTATTCCGCAGAGCAGAGGGAGACGGGAAGCGAACACCACCTCAGAACCAGCATCCAACGGCTCATCCTTGTAACCCTAAGCAATTTCCAGGTTTTCATTTAAAGTGAAAACTGAGGCTGGGTGTGGTGGCTCAATCCTGTAATCCAAGCACTTTGGGAGGCCAAGGCAGGCAGATCATTTGAGGTCAGGAGTTCAAGACCAGCCTGGACAACATGGCAAGAATCCGTGTCTACTAAAAATACAAAGATTAGCCAGACATCGTAGTGTGCACCAGTCCCACCTACTCAGGAGGCTGAGGTGCGAGGATCACTTGAGCCCAGGCGGTAGAGGCTGCAGTAAGCTGTGACTGCCACTGCACTCCATCCAGGGTGACAGGGCAAGACCCTGTTTCCAAAGACCTAACTTTGGACAGAAAGAAACAAAGAATATTCTTTACATATATATATATTTTATATATATATATATATACACACACACACACATATATATATATATATATATATTTTTTTTTTTTTTTTTCTGAGACAGTTTTGCTCCATCACCCAGGCTGGAGTGCAATGGCAAGATCTCAGCTCACTGCAACCTCCGCCTCCCAGGATCAAGCGATTCTCCTGCCTCAGCCTCCCAAGTATGTGGGATTACAGACACCCACCACCACACCCAGTAAATTTTTTAAAAAATTTATTTTTAGGCCGGGCGCAGTGGCTCACGCCTGTAATCCCAGCACTTTGGGAGGCCAAGGCGGGTGGATCACTAGGTCAAGAGATCGAGACCATCCTGGTCAACATGGTGAAACCCCGTCTCTACTAAAAATACAAAAAATTAGCTGGGCATGGTGGCGCGCACCTATAGTCCCAGCTACTCGGGAGGCTGAGGCAGGAGAATTGCCTGAACCCAGGAGACGGAGGTTGCAGTGAGCCGAGATTGTGCCATTGCACTCCAGCCTGGGTAACAAGAGTAAAACTCCATCTCAAAAAAAAAAACATTGTTTTTAGTAGAGATGGGGTTTTGCCATGTTGGCCAGCCTGGTTTCGAACTCCTGACCTCAGATGATCCACCTGCATCAGCCTCCCAAAGTGCTGGGATTACAGGCATGAGCCATTATGCACAGCTGGACCATTTTAAAAAGCACATGTACAGCTAAACACTTAGAAAACAGCCTGTGGTAAACCCCTTTAGGGATGTCTTTGACTCTGGGCCCTGAGGTCCCCTCTCCATCCCACCTGCCCCTAGGTCCTGGGCTTTGTGTCTGCCCACCCTCTCAACAAGGCTGGCCTGGGCAGGCTCTCGGGAGGCTGCGGGAGCTCGGGGACCCATCTGTCTTGCAGCAGATTAGAAAGATGTCATTTTGCCAATAGTGCCATTTCTCACGGCAGCTGCAAAAATTAGTGATGCTTGTGCTGTCAGTGTTGGGTGGGGGTGGGAGCTGGCAGGTGACAGCAGCCAATGCCCCCGCGTTACCAGGTCAGGGAACTGCAGGCCAACCTCTGAACAGGGCTTCTCTGACTTAACACCTAGCCCAGGTGCAGGCCCTCCGTAGGAAGGATGAGGAGGCTGAGGCCCAGAGCCCGGAAATAACTGTGGCCGCATGATAATCTTTTTTTTGAGACGGGATTTTGCTCTGTCGCCCAGGCTGGTGTGCAGCGGCACAATCTTGGCTCACTGTAGTAGCTCGGACTACAGGCACACGCCACCAAGCCTGATTAATTTTTAAATTTTTTGTAGAGACATCTTGCTATGTTGCCTTGGCTGGTCTCGACCTCATGGCCTCAGGTGATCCTCCTGCCCTGGCCTCCCAAAATGGGATTACAGGGTTGAGCCACTGTGCCCAGCCCATGTGACAAATTAATGGCCCGTCTCTAAATACAGGTTTAGGTTCTGTGTGTGACAAGGATCAGGGCTCAGTGGGTGACCAGGGTCAGCGCTTGTCTGGGGTGAGGTGCTTTACTTTTTTTTTTTTTTTTGAGATAGAGTCTCACTCTGTCACCAGGCTGAAGTGCAGTGGTGCGACCTCAGCTCACTGCAATCTCCCAGGTTCAAGTGATTCCCCTGCCTCAGCTTCTTGAGTAGCTGGGACTACAGGCATGGGCCACCATGCCCAGCTAATTTTTGTATTTTTAGTAGAGATGGAGTTTCACCAGGTTGGCCAGGATGGTCTCCATCTCTTGATCTTGTGATCCGCCTGGCTCGGCCTCCCACAGTGCTGGGATTACAGGCGTGAGCCACCGCGCCTGGCCAGTGCTTTACTTCTATTAGGACTAAACCCTATTTTTGCTTTTATAGCTCAGTTTAGGACAGACCTTCAGCCTGAGCTGAAGGTCATTAGCTTGAGCTCGACCTTTGGATGAAATGGTCCCATCACTTGGTCTTGCCTTTCCTGTGGTAGCGCCCCCGGAGGGGTGACCTGCAGAAGGTCAGGAGCGGCCTCCCAGGTCTAGGGGAGTGCTGACGCGGCCCCTTCTGAACAACGCTGGGGGTCCTAGCTTGACCTTGCAGAAAGCCCTGGTTTGAATCTGTATCTTCAGGTCGTTAGGCCCCGGAGCTGGCACCTGATCACACACAAAGCCCCCATCCATCATCCAACAAACATTTGCTAAGCTCCTGCCCTGTGCCAGGCCCTGGCTGGAGCATGGGCATGCAGAATCGGTCTTCACCTGGAGCCCTGCCTGGCCTCCAGGAGGTCAGAGGCTGTGTGAGCGAGAGGGTGGGAATTCGCCCTCTCCTACCACGAGCGGTAAATGGAGGCTGGATGAGGTTCGGGACCTGGCAGGAGGCCCACCTGAGGTTCTGCCCGTCTCTCTAGGGGGCAAGACAGGCCTGACTCCGTGTTGCGTTACCTCTGCCACGGCTTGGTGGTAACATCGCAGTCCCACCAGTCTCCACGACACTGGCTGGGGTGGGGGCTGGTCTCTGTTCCGCTGTTGCTGGAGGGAACCCCAAAGCCAATCACGATTCTGGCTCCCAGGACCTGGGGTGATGGTGGACCTGGGTCAGGAGCAGAAGAGGGGCCTTGCCTGCAGGGACACGGGGGCACAACATATGGAGGCGCACAGGTAGGGGGTGCACACACGTGTCCATTACGGCATACACGTGGCGCAAGACACATAAATGCGCAGACCCACACCTTACTCTACACACACGCCAGGTACCACCGCCTTCAAACACATGCCTCATGCGACAGTCATAAGGAAAACGCAGAAGCGACCCACGCGTGTACTGCGCATGCCCAGACCCACGCCACGCCCGGCCACAGCTGTTACTCCGCCCGTCCCGCCCCTCCTGCCCCTCTCTCCCAGGCTTCTCCTGTCTCCTGCACAGATAGGCG
>NW_022443896.1:0-3488 GCF_009761245.1 Sapajus apella
TCTCTTTGAAGAATCTGGAAAGAGATATTTCCAACAATATGCAGACTCTTAAGAATTAGCTATAAGATCGCGTCAAAATCACATTACAAACGTCTCTTTCAAACTGCTCTGCTGTGTGTTCGTTCACCTTCGGAAGATGCATCTATGTTTAGATTCAGCGATTTAGGAACACGTTTCTCCAAAAAGCTGCGTTTGGATATTCCTGAGTGAATGGGAGTATAGGGTGTAATGAGAAATATCGGGTTCTAAAACAGCAACGGAGCTATGTAGCAGAATGATTGTCAAGATGTATATTAAACTTACAGAGTTAAACAATTGTGTGAATGTAGCAGTTCACTAAGCCTTTCTTTGGGGAATTTGGAAAGAGATATTTCCAGCCATATACAGGCTCCTAGGAATTAGTTTTAAGATCGCATCTAAATCACAGGAGGAACGTCTCTTTCAAATGGCTCCGCTGTGTTTTCGTTCAACTTCAGTAGTTGCATCTATATTTAGATTCAGCGAGTTAGATACAAGTTTCTTCTAAAAGCTGCGTTTGGATATTCCTGAGTTAATGGGAATAATGGGTGTAATGAGAAATATCTGGCTCTAAAACATAATCGGAGCTATGTAGCAGAATGATTCTCAAGGTGTATATTAAACTTATAGACTTAAACTAATGTGTGAATGTAGCAGTTTACTAACCCTTTCTTTGGAGAATCTGGAAAGAGATATTTCCAGCCTTATACAGACTCTTAAGAATTATCTTTAAGATCGCATCTAAATCATACTAGAAACGTCTCTTTCAAACTGCTCCACTGTGTGTTTGTTCACCTTAGGAGGTTTCATCTATGTTTAGATTCTACGAGTTAGAAACACGTTTCTCCAAAAAGCTGCGTTTGGATATTGCTGAGTGAATGGGAGCATAGGGTTTAATGAGAAATATCTGGCTCTAAATCAAAAACGGAGCTATGTAGCAGAATGATTGTCAAGGTGTTGTTCAACTTACAGAGTTAAACAGATGCGTGAATGTAGCACTTCAGAAACCCTTTCCTTGGAGAATCTGGAAAGAGATATTTCCAGTCATATACACGCTCATAAGAAGTAGCTTTAAGATCGCGTCTAAACCACAGGGGAAACGTCTCTTTCAAACTGCTGTGCTCTGTGTTCGTACACCTTAGGAAGTTGCATCTATGTTTAGATTCAGCGAGGTAGAAACACGTTTCTGCTAAAGTCTGCGTTTGGATATTCCTGAGTGAATGGGAGTATAGGGTGTAATGAGAAATATCTGGCTCTAAAACAAAAACGGAGCTAAGAAGCTGAATGATTGTCAAGGTGTATATTCAACGTAAAGAGTTAAACAGATGTGTGAATGTAGCAGTTCAGAAAACTTTTCTTTGGAGAATCTGGAAAGAGATATTTCCAGCCATATACAGGCTCCTACGAATTAGTTTTAGGATCGCTTCTAAATCAAAGGAAAAACATCTCTTTCAAACTGCTCTCCTGCATGTTCGTTCACCTTCGGAAGTTACATTTTTGTTTAGATTCAGCGAGTTAGAAACACGTTTCTCCACATAGCGGCGTTTGGAAATTCCTTATTGAAAGGGAGTATAGGGTGTAATGAGAAATATCGTGCTCTAAATCAAAAACGGAGCTATGTAGCAGAACGATTGTCAAGGAGTATATTCAACTTAGAGAGTTAAACAGACATGTGAATGTAGGAGTTCAGAAAACCTTTCTTTGGAGAATCTGGAAAGAGATAATTCCAGCCATATACAGCCTCATAATATTTAGCGGTAAGATCGCGTCTAAACCACAGGAGAAACGTCTATTTCAAACTGCATTCTTATGTGTTCGTTCACCTTTGGAAGTTGCATCTATGATTAGATTCAGCGACTTAGAAACACGTTTCTTCTAAAAGCTGCGTTTGGATATTCCTGAGTGAATGCGATTAATGGGTGCAATGAGAAATATCTGGCTCTAAATCAAAAGCGGAGCTGTTCAGCAGAATGATGGTCAAGGTGTATATTAAACTTACAGAGTTAAACAATTGTGTGAATGTAGCGATTCACTAACCCTTTCTTTGGAGAATCTGGAAAGAGATATTTCCAGCCATAAACAGGCTCATAAGAATTAGCTTTAAGATCCCGTCTAAACCACAGGAGAAACGTCTCTTTCAAACTGCTCTGCTCTGTGTTCGTTCACCTTAGTAAGCTGCATCTATGTTTAGATTCAGCGAGTTAGAAACACGTTTCTTCTAAAATCTGCGTTTCTATATTCCTGAGTGAATGGGAGTATACGGTGTAATGAGAAATATAAGGCTCTAAAACAAAAACGGAGCTATGTAGCTGATGATTGTCAAGGTGTATATTCAACATATAGAGTTGAACAGATATGTGAATGTAGCAGTTCAGAAACACATTCTTTGGAGGATCTGGAAAGAGATATTTCCAGCCATATTCTGGCTCCTAAGAATTAGCTTTAAGATCGCATCTAAATCACAGGAGAAACGTCTCTTTCAAACTGCTCCGCTGTGTGTTCATTCACATTCGGAAGTTGCATCTATGTTTAGATTCAGCGAGTCAGAAACACGTTTATCCAAATAGCGGCGTTTGGATATTCCTCAGTGAACGGGAGTTTAGGGTGTAATGAGAAATATCGGGATCTAAAACAAAAGCGGACCTATGTAGCAGAATGATTGTCAAGGTGTATATTAAACTTACCGTGTTAAACAATTGTGTGAATGTAGCAGTTCACTAATCCTTTATTTGGATAATCTGGGAATAGATATTTCCAGCCATATACAGGCTCCTAAGAATTAGCGGTAAGATCGCGTCTAAACCACAGGAGAATCATCTCTTTCAAGCTTCTCTCTTATGTGTTCGTTCACCTTCGGAAGTTGCATCTATGTTTAGATTCAGCGAGTTAGAAACACGTTTCTTCTAAAAGCTGCTTTTGGATATTCCTGAGTGAATGGGAATAATGGGTTTAAAGAGAAATATCTGGTTCTAAAACAAAAGCAGAGCTATGTAGCAGAATGATTGTCAAGGTGTATGTTAAACTTACAATGTTAAACCATTGTGTGAATGTAGCAGTTCAGTAACCCTTTCTTTGGAGAATCTGGAAAGAGATATTTCCACCCATATACAGACTTTTAAGAAATAGCTTTAAGATCGCCTTTAAATCATAGCAGAAACGTGTCTTTCAAACTGCTCCACTGTGTGTTCGTTCACTTAGGAAGTTGCATCAATGTTTTGATTCAGCGAGTTAGAAACAGGTTTCTTCTAAAAGTTCCGTTTGGATATTCCTGGCTTATTGGGGGTTTATTGCGTAATGAGAAATATCTGGCTCTAAACGAAAACGGAGCTATGTAGAAGAATGATTGTCAAGGTGTGTTTTCAACTTACAGAGTTACACAGATGTGTCAATGTAGCAGTACAGGAAACCTTTCCTTGGAGAATCTGGAAAGAGATATTTCCAGCCATATATAGACTCTTAAGAATTAGCTT
>NW_022443897.1:0-3488 GCF_009761245.1 Sapajus apella
TCTAAATCACAGGAGAAACGTCTCTTTCAAACAGCTCCGCTGTGTGTTCGTTCGCCTTCAGAAGTTGCATCTATGTTTAGATTCAGTGAGTTAGATCACGTTTATCCAATAGCGACGTTTGGATATTCCTGAGTGAATGGGAGTATAGGGTGTAATGAGAATTATCAGGCTCTAAAACAACAACGGAGCTATGTAGCAGAATGATTGTCAAGGTGTATATACAACATATAGAGTTAAACAGATGTGTGAATGTAGGAGTTCAGAAACCCTTTCTTTGGAGAATCTGGAAAGAGATATTTCCAGCCATAAACAGGCTCTTAGGTATTAGCGGTAAGATCGCGTCTAAACTACAGGAGAAACGACTCTTTCAAACTGCTCTGCTGTGTGTTCGTTGACGTAAAGAAGTTGCATCTATGTTTCGATTCAGCGAGTTAGAAACACGTTTCTTCTAAAAGCTGAGTGTCGATATTCTTCAGTGAATGGGAGTATACAGTGTAATCAGAAATATCTGGCTCTAAAACAAAAACGGAGCTATGTAGCAGAATGATTGTCAAGGTTTATATTAAACTTACAGAGTTTTACAATTGTGTGAATGTAGTAGTTTAATAACCCTTTCTTTGGAGAATCTGGAAAGAGATATTTCCAGCTATATACAGACTCCTAAGAATTAGCCGTAAGATCCTGCCTAAACCACAGGAGAATCGTCTCTTTAAAACTGCTCTCTTATGTGTTCGTTCACCTTCGGAAGTTGCATCTATGTTTAGATTCAGCGAGTTAGAAACACGTTTCTTCTAAAAGCTGCGTTTGGATATTCCGGAGTGAATGGGAATAATGGGTGTATATGAGAAATATCTGGCTCTAAAACAAAAGCAGAATATGAAGCAGAATGATTGTCAAGGTGTATATTAAACTAACAGAGTTCAACAATTGTGTGAATGTGGCTTTTGACTAACCCTTTCTTTGGAGAATCTGGAAAGAGATATTTCCAGCCATATACAGGCTCCTAAGAATCAGCTTTAAGATCGCATCTAAATCACAGGAGAAACGTCTCTTTCATACTGCTCTACTGTGTGTTCATTCACCTTCGGAAGTTCCATCTATATTTAGATTCAGCGAGTTGGAAACATGTTTCTCCAAATAGCGGCGCTTGGATATTCCTGAGTGAATGGGAGTACAGGGTTTAATGAGAAATATCTGGCTCTAAAACAAAAACAGAGCTATGTACCAGAATGATTGTCAAGGTGTATATTCAACTTGGAGAGTTAAACAGATATGTGAATGTAGCAGTTCAGGAAATCTTTCTTTGGAGAATCTGGAAAGAGATATTTCCAGACATATACAGGCACCTAAGAATTAGCGTTAAGATCGCGTCTAAACCACAGCAGAATCGTCTCTTTCAAACTGCTCTCTTATGTGTTCGTTCACCTTTGGAAGTTGCATCTATGTTTCGATTCAGCGAGTTAGAAACACGTTTCTTCTAAAAGCTGCGTGTTGATATTCTTGAGTGAATGGGAGTATACGGTGTAATGAAAAATGTTTGGCTCTAAAACAAAAGGAGGGATATGTAGCAGAATGATTGTCAAGGTGTATATTAAACTTACAGAGTTAAACAATTGTGTGAATGCAGCAGTTCACTAACCCTTTCTTTGGAGAATCTGGAAAGAGATATTTCCAGCCATATACAGACTCTTAAGAAATGGCTTTAAGATCGCATCTAAATCATACGAGAAACGTCTTTTTCAAACTGCTCCACTGTGTGTTCGTTCATCTTAGGAAGTTGCATCTATGTTTAGATTCTGCGAGTTAGAAACACGTTTCGTCTAAAATCTGCGTTTGGATATTCCTGAGTCAATGGGAGTATATGGTGGAATGAGAAATATCTGGCTCTAAAACAAAAACGGAGCTATGTAGCTGAATGATTGTCAAGGTGTATATTCAACATATAGAATTAAACAGATGTGTGAATGTAGCAGTTCAGAAACCCTTTCTTTGGAGAATCTGGATAGAGATATTTCCAGCCATAAACAGGCTCCTAAGAATTAGCGGTAAGATCGCGTCTAAACCACAGGAGAAACGTCTCTTTCAAACTCGTCTGCTCTGTGTTCGTTCAACTTCGTAAGTTGCATCTACGTTTAGATTCAGCGAGTTAGAAACACGTTTCTTCTAAAATCTGCCTTTCGATATTCCTGAGTGAAAGGGAGTTTATGGTGTAGTGAGAAATATCTGGCTCTAAAACAAAAACGGAGCTATGTAGCTGAATGATTGTCAACGGGTGTATTCAACATTTAGAGTTAAACAGATGTGTGAATGTAGCAGTTCATAAACCATTTCTTTGGAGAATCTGGAAAGAGATATTTCCAGCCATAAACAGGTTCATAAGAATTAGTGGTAAGATCGCATCTAAACCACAGGAGAAACGTCTCTTTCAAGCTGCTCTGCTGTGTGTTCGTTGGCCTTAGGAAGTTGCATCTATGTTTCGATTCAACGAGTTAAAAACACATTTCTTATAAAAGCTGGGTGTCAATATTCTTGAGTGAATGGGAGTATACGGTGTAATGAGAAATGTCTGGCTCTAAAAGAAAAACGGTGCTATGTAGGAGAATGATTGTCAAGGTATATATTAAACTTACAGAGTTAAATAATTGTGTGAATGTAGCAGTTGAATAACCCTTTCTTTGGAGAATCTGGAAAGAGATATTTCCAACAATATACAGACTCTTAAGAATTAGCTATAAGACCGTGTCTAAATCACATTAGAAACGTCTCTTTCAAACTGCTCTGCTGTGTGTTCGTTAACCTTCGAAAGTTGCATCTATGTTTAGATTCAGCGAGTTAGAAACAGGTTTCTTCAAAAAGCTGCGTTTGGACATTCTTGAGTGAATGGGAGTAAATGGTGTAATGCGAAATATCTGGCTCTAAAACAAAGGCGGAGCTATGTAGCAGAATGATTGTCAAGGTGTATATTAAACTTACAGAGTTAAACAATTTTGTGAATGTAGCAGTTCACTAACCCTTTCTTTGGAGAATCTGGAAAGAGATATTTCCAGGCATATACAGGCTCCTAAGAATTAGCGGTAAGATCTTGTCTAAACCACAGGAGAATCATTTCTTTCAAACTGCTCTCTTATGTGTTCTTTCACCTTCGGAAGTTGCATCTATGTTTAGATTCAGCGAGTTAGAAACACGTTTCTTCTAAAATCTGCGTTTGGATATTCCTGAGTGAATGGGAATAATGGGTGTAATGAGAAATATCTGGCTCTAAAACAAAAGCGGAGCTATGTAGCAGAATGATTGTGAAGTTTTGTATTAAACTTAGAGAGATAAACAATAGTGTTTATGTAGCAGTTCACTAACCCTTTCTTTGGAGAGTGTGGAAAGAGATATTTCCAGCCATATACAGACTCTTAAGAATTAGCTTTAAGATCACATCTAAATCATTCAAGAAACGTCTCTTTCAAACTGCTCCACTGTGTGTTCGTTCACCTTAG
>NW_022443898.1:0-3486 GCF_009761245.1 Sapajus apella
GCCTCCCAAAGTGCTGGGATTACAGGCTTGAGCCACCGCGCCCGGCCTCTTTTCTTTTTTTTTTTTGAGACAGGTCTTGTTCTGTTGCCCAGGCTGGAATGCAGTGGAGTGATCTCCGTTTACTGCAGCCTCCGCCTCCTGGGTTCAGACGATTCTCCTGCCTCAGCCTCCCAAGTAGCTGGGACTACAGGGGTGTGCCATCATGCCCAGCTAATTTTTGTATTTTTTAAAGTAGAGACGAGGTTTCACCATGATGGCCAGGCTGCTCTCGAACTCCTGGGCTCAAGCGATCTGCTCCCTTCGGCCTCCCAAAGTGCTGGGATGTCACGTGTGAGCCACTGCACTCGGCAGGAATGAGTGTCTTTGGACATGTGGAAGAGCGGTTTCTGGCTTTTTCTTCAAGGTCTCAGTTCAAAGCCTTTGACCATTTCTTGGAGTTGGGAGATGGAAAGGACAGAGGCTGGGGAGAGGGAAAGTGTGGGGGAGGAGAGCCCCAGCCCCCCAGGTCCTGGAGAAGCTGCTGCGCATCTGACAGCTGTGGACACGGAGGCACAGCGCAATTAAGGGGGCACCGTGAGTCAGGGGCTGGCGGAGGCTGGAACCTGGTCTGCCTGACACCAGGTCCAGGTGAGATCTTCTCCCAGCCACTTCCTCAGTCTCACTTTTGTCACTAATGCCCCTCCAGTCTGCCTCAGGCCCCCATCTGCTTCTGGGACCTCAGCCTCCTCCCCATGTTGCCCACCCAGACACCAGGTTCACTCCAGAGGGGGTTCTTCGGCCAGTGCCCCTCTGCCCACACGCCAGCTTTGGCTCCACGGGACCCCTTCCCCCGCCACCAATCCTTCTAACCTCTGCACCCCTAACCGTGCTATTCCAGGCAGCTACATTTCCCCAAGCTCCTGGGATCCCCCTCACTGTCCCCTCCACCATAGAGGTGCCATTGTGGAAGAACTCAGTGGGAGAGGCTTGGAGGAGCTTGGAGAGCCAATGACAGGTTTGGGGAAACTTGGAGAACTCCTACTTATGTGTTGAAGCCCTAACTGTAATGTCTCCTCCTCCAGGAAGCTTCCAGGACGCTGTCCTTCCCTCCAGACCTTCCTTGACTGCATGGTACTAGGAGTGTCTGTGTCCAGCTCTGCCCTCTCTTAAGACATCTCCTTGAGGACCTGGCCAGGGCTAAGGCTTCTTGGGGACCCAGCATGGGTGATGTTTGTTGAATGAATAAATAACTGCATGAGCTGGGAGTCAACTGAGCTGGGATCTGGAAGGGAGTTGAGGTGGCAGTCAGTTGGGGTGGTAATAGGGGACATGAAGTCACTGGGCTCTCTCAAGAGGGAAGTGGGACCCTGAGCCACCCCTCCCCCTCGCCCTTCTCCTCCCGTGAGAACCTTAAGGCCCTGCAAGGGGCGGGTCTCTGTCTTCATTCTTCCCCTCTCCTCTCCACCCAGACACCAGTTCCTCTTCCCGCTGCTGAGTCGCTGGTGCAGAGCCAGAGGAACGCCAGGGACCCCAGAAGCGCCGCGGAGGGTGCTGGCCGCTGCACCCGGTATCCAGGTGCGCCAGGACACAGCCCCTGCTGCTGTGGCTTTTGCAGCATCGCCGACACAAAAGCGTGGCAGTGGGACCCAAAAGGTAGGCCCGAGGCTCTAGAACTTGCACCTGTGCGGGGACGCCAACCAGAGCTGGGGGGAGCCTTTCAGCAGCCCCCACTCCCGCTATCCCAGGGCTTCCAAGTGACCCGCGTTCTGGGAGAGACTGTGAGAGTGGGATCGAGGGCGGGGCCGTTTCCAAGGCAACCACTTATTTGCATAGGGCCCGATCCTGGCCGAAGAGGGCACCCAAAATGTCCAGGTCGTAGCAGAAGGCGTTAACTGGGTCTCCTCCTCGCCCTCCAAGCCCGCTAGGCACCGGGGTTACCTATCCATGCCCCAGAAGGGGAAACTGAGGCAGCCGACCAGCCCGAGGAGGCGACCAGACCCGGGCTGCGTTTTACAGTTTCAGAAGCGGCTTGCGCGTGTCTGAGCTGTAACAGTAAACTCCAGCGGTGAAGGCGAGGGCGGCCGCGGGGCCGAGGCCGGGGCTTGGATTCCGGTGTCTCCGTGTAGGTGGCTTGGATGGGGGGCGCCCTGGCCTGGACGCTGCTGCTGCCGCTGCTGCTGCCGGAGTCGGACGGCTGGGACCTGTCGTGCGCCGTCTCCTCCGCGGATGTGGACTGGAGCGCGGAGTTCAGGGACACGTGCCTGAACTTCAGCGGCCTCAACCTGAGCCTGCCCCAGAACCAGTCCCTGCGGGCGCCCGAGGTGCGTCTCCTGGACCTGTCTGCGAACAGGCTGAGCGAGCTCCCGGCGACCTTCTTCTCCGGCCTGCAGAGGCTTCAGCTCCTGAACGTGCTGCAAAACCCCCTGTCCCGGGTGGACGGGGCGCTGGCCGCGCGCTGTGACCTGGACCTGCGGGCCGACTGCCGCTGCGCCCTGGCCTCCTGGCACCAGGTCCGGAGAGACAACTGCTCTGGCCAGACGCCCCTGCTCTGCTGGGACACCGCCGCCGGCTCCCAGCGCAACCTCTCTGCCTTCCTGGAGGTTAGCTGCGCCCCCGGCCTGGCCCCTGCGACCATCGCGGCGGCGGCGGCCAGCGGGTGCCTGCTGCTCGGAATTGCCATCGCCGGCCCCTTGCTGGCCTGGAGACTCTGGCGGCGCCGCGTGGCCAGAAGCCCGGACGCGGGCAAGCCCTGGGCTGCTCAGGATGGGCCCAAGCCCGGTTCAGGCTTGCAGCCACGGTACAGCAGCCGGAACTCCCGCAAGTCCCAGGTGGTCACCCCACCCCGCCCCTCCACTCCCGACTATGAGAACATGTTTGTGGGCCAGCCAGGAGCCGAGCACCAGTGGGCCGGACAGGGGTAAGTAACCCATGAAGACACCTGCCAAGATGGCGAATAGCAAAGCTCCACACACAGACAACCCGGGTTCAAATCCCGGCTCTGCGGGGCGCAGTGGCACATGCCTTGAATCTCAGCACTTTGGGATGTTGAGGTGAACGGATCATGAGGTCAGGAGATCGAGACTATCCTGGCTAACACGGTGAAACCCCGTCTCTACTAAAAATATTTTAAAAATTAGCCAGGCATGGTGGCGCACACCTGTAGTCCCAGCTACTCGGGAGGCTGAGGCGGGAGAATCACTTGAATCCTGGAGGTGGAGGTTGCAGTGAGCCGAGATTGTCTCATTGCACTCCAGACTGGGTGACAGGGTGAGACTCTGTCTCAAAAAAAAACAAAAAAAAAAAACAAACCAAACAAAAAAATCCCAGCTCTGCCACTTGCAGGCTGTGGGATCTTAGGCAAGTAGCTTTACTTCTCTGAGCCTCGGTCTCCTCACCTATAAAATGGGAGAAGACTGGCTCACATCCGAAATCCCAGCACTTTGGGAGGCCAAGGGAGGCAGATCACTTGAAGTCAGGCGTTTGAGACCAGCCTGGCCAACACAGTGA
>NW_022443899.1:0-3485 GCF_009761245.1 Sapajus apella
CTGTGTGGGGGCTAGAGGATGGCACAGGGATATCAGGAGCCAGGGGATGGCACAGGGATATCGGGGGCCAGGGGATGGCACGGGGCTAGGTGGGGGCTAGAGGATGGCACGGGAATATTGGGGGCTAGGGGATGGCACTGGGCTATCAGGGGCTAGCAGATGGCATGGGGATATCGGGAGCCAGGGGATGGCATGGGGCTATGTGGGGGGTAGGGGATGGCACAGGGATATCGGGGGCTAGAGGTTGGCACAGGGCTTTGTGGGATCCAGGGGATGGCACGGGGCAATGTGGGGACTATGGGATGGCACAAGGATATTGGGCGCCAGGGGATGGCACGGGGCTGTGTGGGGGCTAGGGGATTGCACAGGGATATGGAGAGCTAGGGGATGGCAGGGGGCTATGTGGGGTTAGGGGATGGCACAGGAATTTTGGGCTAGGGGATCGCACAGGACTATGTGGGGCTGGGTGATGGCACAGGGCTATGTGGGGGCTGGGTGATGGCACAGGGATATTGTGGGCTAGGGGATGGCACGGGGATATCGGGGGGTAGGGGATGGCACGGGGCTATGTGGGGGCTAGGGGTTGGCACAGGGACATCGGGGGCTAGGGGATGGCACAGCGATATTGGGGGCTAGGGGATGGCATGGGGATATCGGGGGCTAGGGGACGGCACAGGGCTATGTGGGGGCAAAGGGATGGCATGGGGATATGGAGGGCTAGGGGACGGCAGGGGGCTATCGGGGGCCAGTGGATGGCACGGGGATATCGGGAGCCAGGGGATAGCACAGGGCTATGTGGGGGCTAGGGGATGGCACAAGGATATGGAGGGCTGGGGATGACAGGGGGCTATGTGGGGGTTAGGGGATGGCATGGGAATTGGGGGCTAGGCGATAGCACAGGGCTATGCGGGGGCTAGGGGATGGCACTTGGATATCGGGGGCCGGGGGATGGCACAGGCCTATGTGAGGGCCGGGGGATGGCACAGAGCTGTGTGGGGCTAGGGGATGGCACAAGGCTGTGTGGGGGCTAGAGGATGCCACAGGGATATCAGGAGCCAGGGGATGGCACAGGGATATTGGGGGCCAGGGGATGACATGGGGCTACGTGGGGGCCAGGGGATGGGACAGGGCTACGTGGGGGCCAGAGGATGGCACGGGGCTATGTGGGGGCCAGGGGATGGCACAGGGATATTGGGGGCCAGGGGATGGCACGGGGCTACGTGGGGGCTAGAGGATGGCACGGGAATATCAGGGGCTAGGGGATGGCACAGGGATATCGGGGGCTAGGGGATGGCACTGGGCTATCGGGGGCTAGCAGATGGCATGGGGATATCGGGAGCCAGGGGATGGCGCGGGGCTATGTGGGGGCTAGGGGATGGCAAGGGGATATCGGGGGCTAGAGGTTGGCACAGGGCTTTGTGGGATCCAAGGGATGGCATGGGGCAGTGTGGGGGCTAGGGGATGGCACAAGGATATTGGGGGCCAGGGGATGGCATGGGGCTATGTGGGGGCTAGGGGATGGCACAGGATATCGGGGCCTAGGGGATGGCACCGGGATATTGGGGGCTAGGGGATGGCATGGGGCTATGTGGGAGTTAGGGGATGGCACAGGGACATCAGGGCTAGAGGATGGCACAGGGATATCAGGAGCCAGGGGATGGCACAGGGATATCGGGGGCCAGGGGATGACACGGGGCTACGTGGGGGCCAGGGGATGGGACGGGGCTATGTGGGGGCTAGGGGATGGCACGGGGCTATCGGGGGCTAGGGGATGGCACAAGGCTGTGTGATGGCTAGAGGATGGCACAGGAATATCAGGAGTCAGGGGATGGCACTGGGGTATCGGGGACCAGGGGATGACATGGGGCTATGTGGGGGCCAGGGGATGACACGGGGCTATGTGGGGGCCAGGGGATGGCACGGGGCTATGTGGGGGCCAGGGGATGGCACGGGGATATCGGGGGCCAGGGGATGGCACGGGGATATCGGGGGCTAGTGGATGGCACAGTGATATGGAGAGCTAGGGGATGGCAGGGGGCTATGTGGGGCTTATGGAATGGCATGGGAATTGGGGGCTAGGGGATGGCACAGGGTTATGTGGGGGCTAGGTGATGGCACGGGGCTATGTGGGGGCTAGGTGATGCCACGGGGCTATGTGGGGGCTAGGGGATGGCACAGGGATATCGGGGGCTAGGTGATGGCACGGGGCTATGTAGGGGCTAGGGGATGGCACAGGGCTATCGGGGTAGGGGATGGCATAGGGGTATGGGGGGGCTAGGGAATGGCACGGGGCTATCGGTGGCTAGGGGATGTCATGGAGCTATCGAGGGCTAGGGAATGGCATGGGGATATTGGGGCTAGGGGATGGCACGGGGATATCGGGGGCCAGGGGATGTCACAGGGATATTGGGGGCTAGGGGATGGCACGGGGCTATGTGGGAGTTAGAGGATGGCTCAGGAATTTTGGGGCTAGGGGATGGCACAGGGTTAGGTGGGGGTTATGGGATGACACGGGGCTATGTGGGAGGTTGGGGATGGCACAGGGACATCAGGGCTAGGGGATGGCACAGGGCTGTCGGGGGCTAGGGTATGGCACAGGGATATCGGGGACCAGGGGATGGCACGGGGCTATGTGGGGGCTAGGGAATATCACAGGAATATTGGGGGCCAGGGTATGGCACGGGACTATGTGGGGGCTAAGGGATGGCACAGGGCTATCGGGGCTAGGGTATGGCACAGGGCTATGTGAGGGCTAGGGGATGGCACAGGGATATCGGGGGCCAGGGGATGTCACGGGGATATTGGGGGCTAGGGGATGGCACGGGGCTTTGTGGGGACCAGGGGATGGCACGGGGCTATATGGGGGCCAGGGGATGGCACAGGGATATTGGGGGCCAGGGGTTGGCATGGGGCTATGTGAGGGCTAGGGGATGGCACAGGGATATCGGGGGCTGAGGGATGGCACGGGGCTATGTGAGGGCTAGGGGATGGCACAGGGATATCGGGGGCCGGGGTATGCGGGGGCTATGGGATGGCACAGGGCTATGTGGGGGCTAGGGGATGGCACAGGGCTATGTGGGAGCTAGGGGATGACACAGGGATATCGGGGACCAGGGGATGGCACGGGGCTATATGGGGGCTAGGGGCTGGCATGGGGCTATCGGGGGCTAGGGGATGGCATGGGGCTGTGTGGGGGCTAGGGAATATCACAGGAATATCGGGGGCCAGGGTATGGCACGGGACTATGTGGGGGCTAAGGGATGGCACAGGGCTATCGGGGCTAGGGTATGGCACAGGGCTATGTGAGCGCTAGGGGATGGCACAGGGATATCGGGGGCTAGGGGATGGCATGGGGCTATGTGGGAGTTAGAGGATGGCACAGGAATTTTGGGGCTAGGGGATGGCACAGGGACACCAGGGCTAGGGGATGGCACGGGACTGTGTGGGGGCTAGAGGATGGCACAGGGATATCAGGAGCCAGGGGA
>NW_022443900.1:0-3485 GCF_009761245.1 Sapajus apella
CTGTGTGGGGGCTAGAGGATGGCACAGGGATATCAGGAGCCAGGGGATGGCACAGGGATATCGGGGGCCAGGGGATGGCACGGGGCTAGGTGGGGGCTAGAGGATGGCACGGGAATATTGGGGGCTAGGGGATGGCACTGGGCTATCAGGGGCTAGCAGATGGCATGGGGATATCGGGAGCCAGGGGATGGCATGGGGCTATGTGGGGGGTAGGGGATGGCACAGGGATATCGGGGGCTAGAGGTTGGCACAGGGCTTTGTGGGATCCAGGGGATGGCACGGGGCAATGTGGGGACTATGGGATGGCACAAGGATATTGGGCGCCAGGGGATGGCACGGGGCTGTGTGGGGGCTAGGGGATTGCACAGGGATATGGAGAGCTAGGGGATGGCAGGGGGCTATGTGGGGTTAGGGGATGGCACAGGAATTTTGGGCTAGGGGATCGCACAGGACTATGTGGGGCTGGGTGATGGCACAGGGCTATGTGGGGGCTGGGGGATGGCACAGGGATATTGTGGGCTAGGGGATGGCACGGGGATATCGGGGGGTAGGGGATGGCACGGGGCTATGTGGGGGCTAGGGGTTGGCACAGGGACATCGGGGGCTAGGGGATGGCACAGCGATATTGGGGGCTAGGGGATGGCATGGGGATATCGGGGGCTAGGGGACGGCACAGGGCTATGTGGGGGCAAAGGGATGGCATGGGGATATGGAGGGCTAGGGGACGGCAGGGGGCTATCGGGGGCCAGGGGATGGCACGGGGATATCGGGAGCCAGGGGATAGCACAGGGCTATGTGGGGGCTAGGGGATGGCACAAGGATATGGAGGGCTGGGGATGACAGGGGGCTATGTGGGGGTTAGGGGATGGCATGGGAATTGGGGGCTAGGCGATAGCACAGGGCTATGCGGGGGCTAGGGGATGGCACTTGGATATCGGGGGCCGGGGGATGGCACAGGCCTATGTGAGGGCCGGGGGATGGCACAGAGCTGTGTGGGGCTAGGGGATGGCACAAGGCTGTGTGGGGGCTAGAGGATGCCACAGGGATATCAGGAGCCAGGGGATGGCACAGGGATATTGGGGGCCAGGGGATGACATGGGGCTACGTGGGGGCCAGGGGATGGGACAGGGCTACGTGGGGGCCAGAGGATGGCACGGGGCTATGTGGGGGCCAGGGGATGGCACAGGGATATTGGGGGCCAGGGGATGGCACGGGGCTACGTGGGGGCTAGAGGATGGCACGGGAATATCAGGGGCTAGGGGATGGCACAGGGATATCGGGGGCTAGGGGATGGCACTGGGCTATCGGGGGCTAGCAGATGGCATGGGGATATCGGGAGCCAGGGGATGGCGCGGGGCTATGTGGGGGCTAGGGGATGGCAAGGGGATATCGGGGGCTAGAGGTTGGCACAGGGCTTTGTGGGATCCAAGGGATGGCATGGGGCAGTGTGGGGGCTAGGGGATGGCACAAGGATATTGGGGGCCAGGGGATGGCATGGGGCTATGTGGGGGCTAGGGGATGGCACAGGATATCGGGGCCTAGGGGATGGCACCGGGATATTGGGGGCTAGGGGATGGCATGGGGCTATGTGGGAGTTAGGGGATGGCACAGGGACATCAGGGCTAGAGGATGGCACAGGGATATCAGGAGCCAGGGGATGGCACAGGGATATCGGGGGCCAGGGGATGACACGGGGCTACGTGGGGGCCAGGGGATGGGACGGGGCTATGTGGGGGCTAGGGGATGGCACGGGGCTATCGGGGGCTAGGGGATGGCACAAGGCTGTGTGATGGCTAGAGGATGGCACAGGAATATCAGGAGTCAGGGGATGGCACTGGGGTATCGGGGACCAGGGGATGACATGGGGCTATGTGGGGGCCAGGGGATGACACGGGGCTATGTGGGGGCCAGGGGATGGCACGGGGCTATGTGGGGGCCAGGGGATGGCACGGGGATATCGGGGGCCAGGGGATGGCACGGGGATATCGGGGGCTAGTGGATGGCACAGTGATATGGAGAGCTAGGGGATGGCAGGGGGCTATGTGGGGCTTATGGAATGGCATGGGAATTGGGGGCTAGGGGATGGCACAGGGTTATGTGGGGGCTAGGTGATGGCACGGGGCTATGTGGGGGCTAGGTGATGCCACGGGGCTATGTGGGGGCTAGGGGATGGCACAGGGATATCGGGGGCTAGGTGATGGCACGGGGCTATGTAGGGGCTAGGGGATGGCACAGGGCTATCGGGGTAGGGGATGGCATAGGGGTATGGGGGGGCTAGGGAATGGCACGGGGCTATCGGTGGCTAGGGGATGTCATGGAGCTATCGAGGGCTAGGGAATGGCATGGGGATATTGGGGCTAGGGGATGGCACGGGGATATCGGGGGCCAGGGGATGTCACAGGGATATTGGGGGCTAGGGGATGGCACGGGGCTATGTGGGAGTTAGAGGATGGCTCAGGAATTTTGGGGCTAGGGGATGGCACAGGGTTAGGTGGGGGTTATGGGATGACACGGGGCTATGTGGGAGGTTGGGGATGGCACAGGGACATCAGGGCTAGGGGATGGCACAGGGCTGTCGGGGGCTAGGGTATGGCACAGGGATATCGGGGACCAGGGGATGGCACGGGGCTATGTGGGGGCTAGGGAATATCACAGGAATATTGGGGGCCAGGGTATGGCACGGGACTATGTGGGGGCTAAGGGATGGCACAGGGCTATCGGGGCTAGGGTATGGCACAGGGCTATGTGAGGGCTAGGGGATGGCACAGGGATATCGGGGGCCAGGGGATGTCACGGGGATATTGGGGGCTAGGGGATGGCACGGGGCTTTGTGGGGACCAGGGGATGGCACGGGGCTATATGGGGGCCAGGGGATGGCACAGGGATATTGGGGGCCAGGGGTTGGCATGGGGCTATGTGAGGGCTAGGGGATGGCACAGGGATATCGGGGGCTGAGGGATGGCACGGGGCTATGTGAGGGCTAGGGGATGGCACAGGGATATCGGGGGCCGGGGTATGCGGGGGCTATGGGATGGCACAGGGCTATGTGGGGGCTAGGGGATGGCACAGGGCTATGTGGGAGCTAGGGGATGACACAGGGATATCGGGGACCAGGGGATGGCACGGGGCTATATGGGGGCTAGGGGCTGGCATGGGGCTATCGGGGGCTAGGGGATGGCACGGGGCTGTGTGGGGGCTAGGGAATATCACAGGAATATCGGGGGCCAGGGTATGGCACGGGACTATGTGGGGGCTAAGGGATGGCACAGGGCTATCGGGGCTAGGGTATGGCACAGGGCTATGTGAGCGCTAGGGGATGGCACAGGGATATCGGGGGCTAGGGGATGGCATGGGGCTATGTGGGAGTTAGAGGATGGCACAGGAATTTTGGGGCTAGGGGATGGCACAGGGACACCAGGGCTAGGGGATGGCACGGGACTGTGTGGGGGCTAGAGGATGGCACAGGGATATCAGGAGCCAGGGGA
>NW_022443901.1:0-3484 GCF_009761245.1 Sapajus apella
CCATCATAAGCACTGGCAGCCCCGGCGTGCCTACTCGAAATACAGAAAATCAAGCTCTCTCTGACAGAGGAATGACAATCAATTTTTCTGAAACAAGAATCCCAAGTAGGAAACCTGCACCACACCGTAGTCTCTCAAGGGGTCCTGAGGACAGCAGCAGACCTACATGTGCAGCAGGACCAGGGGCCCCTGGAAGAGTTCGGTTTTCGGTTTGCTGTGTTGCTCCTCGTTCCACAGGAGTGACCCCCTGGCGTTGGGCAGGTGATTAGGAGGCCTTCGGGTGGGAGCCAGACCCCCACTACACTGAGGCTTTACAAAGGAGGAGCAACACAAAGAAGACCGGGCCCCACAGACAAAAAGCTGAGCCGAGGTCACGTGGGAACCGGAAGGTGGAGAAACTACAGAGAAACCGTGCTGGAGTGCGCTGGCCACACTCATGTCCGGCATACTGGGCGGACACACACAAATCAACACACCCAGGAAGATACACACACACACAGACACGCACGCAGAGTCACGCAGAAACACACACACAGAAAGAAAGACACACGGAGACATCCAAGTGTCGCAGGCAGCTGCTGAGCCTATAGGGCTCTGCTCTGTGCCGGGAAGTCCCTCGCGGAGTGAGCAGCCCCGAGGCACACCGGCTGGCGGTACCTGGAAATCCCAGCAGGGACAGCTTTCCAGGAGACGCACCCGTCACAGCGTCTGAGCAGGCCGGTAACATCGTGGGGATCCTTGGGGTTCCCCCTGTCCATCCCTGAAGCTCCGCTGCAGCTTTTCTCAGCCTGCTTCCGCCCTGCGCGACTCCTGAAATCGCGGGACCCGGGCGACGATCCCGGGGAGCGGGAGGCCGTCGCCCAACGCAGAGGCACTGCTAGGGATGGCCCCTGCTTTGCCAAGCTGCTGAGACGGTGGTCGCCTAGGTGACGGGGGCGATCACTGTGACGCGAGCCCGCGTTGGGCTCTCGCGCTTGTCACTCGCGGCTTGCGCATGCGCATTGGCGTGCCCGGCTGGCCTGGGGCACTGTCGGCGCTCTGCTGCCCGCGGGCCGCAGCGGCACCGGAAAATGCTGGCGGTTGTGTCCGAGGCGGCCCCGGGGAAGGTGGCTACGTGCCACAAGCTGCGCAGGAGCCGACCGTCCTGACTTTCCTGTTGGGATAGGCAGAATTGGGAGGGCGCTTGAGACGGTGAGGTGGGCACTCGGGAGTGCTCTGCCCAGTGGATTCCGGATGGGACGGCGTGGGTACGCATCGGGCCCCACGGGCCTGGAGATTCAGTCTGGTGAGGTGTGGCGGGGGTCGCTGGACCCCACAAAGATGCCCGAAGCCGTCTGGCAGGGTGTCAGCAGAACGTTTCGCGGCTCCATGAGCTCACTGTCCGCTTCGACCTGGGCCATCCACCAAGGGGCCCTGTCTTGGTCTCCAAGCCCAGGGACCCACGCTTCTCAGCACCGCTGTCCGGAGACGGTGTGAAAAAGAGAAAGCGGCAGGCGCTGTCAGCGGCAGGGGCGGCCACACCCCGAACCGGCCTAGCCCCGGGGCAGATCGGGTGGAGAGAGCGTCTCAGAAGCTTTCTGAGGCGAAGCCAAATCCCGAGATGGATGTCCAGGCGTGCCGCTGAGGACCCCCACGAAAGCCAAGCACGGCATGCTAACGGATCTTAGTCACTTTATTGTTTTCACAGAAAACATCATCGTCTTGCTACAAAGTGCTTCCATCCAACTGCTTTGATGGCCTATACACGTCGTCCCCCTGTCCTGTCGAGAGAAAAACAATTCCGGGTGTGAAAAATGCAGATTCTCACTCTTGTGGACACCTAAGTCCAGAGAGTAACCGTGTGTGGGAAGTTACTTAGTGGATGAAATCTGTTTCTGAAGGACTGTGTCCACTACATCGTATGCTAAGGAAGGTCCTGCCCTGCCATTTGGCTTTCCATTTTTCCTGTGCTGAGCAAAACATCAACGTGGAACCCTCATCCCCTCCAGACAAGCTTTTAGCGTCCAACGTACCTGACAACATTTTCAGTGTCTTCAGCTCCCTTGCAAGTTGCACATTCCGTTCTCCAGTCTTCAGCCTGGGGCTTCTTTTGCAACACAGACCCTCTTTGTCTTCTCTCTCTAGGAGCTCTTTCCTGCCATCCGATGGCTGGAAATAGAAGAAAACAGGAGAAGAATATGAGGAAAACAATTTGAAGAAAGAAAACTTCTCCAAGGTAAGGCTGTGGAAAGGCGTGTAATTTCCTCCAAGCTCATGTTTTTCTCCCTCGGGAACGAATCTTTGTTTTCCTCCTCTGCTTCTCTGGGCAAACAACAACAGTAACAACAACAGCAACCACAACCAAATTCCAGACCATCCCGAAAGTGCTGCTAAGGAGAAAAGGACGTTTCTTCCGTCAAACACGGTTGTTTAAGTTAGGCTATTAAAAAATTATCTATTTTCTCATTAGCACTTTATTGGACCACTCTATTTTGTGACCATTGATGCCATAGGAAACAAAAAGAAACAAATGAAATGTACTTTGCATATACTTTCCTGAATGTCCGTGATTAGGATTTACTCAGAGCGTGTCCGTTTTCCTAACTTGTCAGGTGTGACTTCTGTAGCTGAAATGCTCAACCCGGGATGGTCCTACACACATTGTTTGCCCACGTGGAGGCAGGTGCATTCATCTTTATGAAAAGAGATGAGTCTTCAGCAGCAAAAGAAGAGCAGGAGGAAAAGGTCTCCCAGCTCCTAAGTCCTAGTTCGGGCAGGTCAAACCAGTTAGAATGACATAGAAAAGATCCCTGTAAACAAATTCAGCTAACGTTCACATCCTAGAGTTCAGATCACATTTAGCATTTCAAGGAAGGCATACAGATGACCAAAGGTACTGTACGTACCTGCGTATCTGCAGCCAATATCTTGGAAATCTCCACCAATCACAGCGCAGCCTCTGTGTAGATGGTGCCATTCCCACATGCAGACCACTGTTCCTTAGACGCTGGAAGAGAAAACGGGCACCGCTCCCCAGAATTACTCGGACAGCTGAGATCAAGGATCAATCCCAAGCTACAGTAGGTACCAAATCATTCTCAACACCATGACATGATGCTACGAATCTATGAATGTTTTCTTACTTTAATGTGATTTCAAGTCTTCATGCTACCAAACCCATTGTGGCGACATGCCATGGCTTCCTGCGGACCATTGAATCTTTCCCAGATAAGTCAAGAGTCCGCTAAATGAGTTCTTCAAGAAAAGACGATTTAGGAACTGTCTCTCTGTTTCCATCTCTGTTGCCCACCGCTGTGTTTGAATTATCTGATGACAGAAAGTAGGAAGAAAAAGGAAGAGTCTATTCAGAAGAGGCCTTTAAATGCAGAACCCACAGCTACAATAATCCCTTCCGGAAAACAATACTGAGAATTGCTCCTGGAAATATCAAACATGACCCATCATAAGCACTGGCAGCCCCGGCGTGCCTACTCGAAATACAGAA
>NW_022443902.1:0-3483 GCF_009761245.1 Sapajus apella
GTTTCTAACTCTCCTAATGCAAACATAGATGCAACTTCCTAAGGTCAACGAACACACAGCGGAGCAGTTTGAAAGAGACGTTTCTCCTGTGGTTTAAACGCGATCTTACCGCTAGTTCATATGATCCTGTATATGGCTGGAAAAATCTCTTTCCAGATTTTCCAAAGAATGGTTTTCTGAACTGCTACATACACACATCTGTTTAACACTCTAAGTCGAATATGTACCTTGACAAACATTCTGCTACATAGCTCCGTTTTTGTTTTAGAGCCAGATATTTGTCATTGCACCGTATACTCCCATTCACTCAAGAATATCGAAATGCAGCTTTTAGAAGAAACGAGTTTCTAACTGGCCTATTCGAAACATAGATGCAAATTCCTAGGGTCAAAGAACACACAGCGGAGCAGTTTGAAAGAGACGTTTCTCCAGTGGTTTCGATGCGACCTTAAAGCTAATTCTTATGAGCCTATATATGGCTGGAAATATCTCTTTCCAGATTCTCGAAAGAAAGTGTTTCTGAAATGCTACATTCACACGTCTGTTTACCTCTGTAAGTTGAGTATACACCTTGAAAATCATTCTACAACATAGCTCACTTTTTGTTTTAGAGCCAGAATTTGTCATTATGCCGTATACTCCCATTCACTCAGGAATATCCGAACGCAGCTTTTAGAATAAACATGTTTCTAACTAGCTGAATCTAAACATAGATGCAACTTCCTAAGGTGAACGAACACAAAGCAGAGCACTTTGAAAAAGACGTTTCTCCTGTGGTTTACACGCGATCTTCCCGCTAATTCTTTTGAGCCTGTATATGGCTGGCAATATCTCTTTCCAGATTCTCAATAGAAAGGGTTTCTTAACTGCTACATTCACACATCTGTTTAACTCTGTAAGTTGAATATACACCTTGACAATCATTCTGCTACATAGATCCGTTTCCGTTTTACAGCCAGATATTTCTCATTACACCCTTTACTCCCATTCACTCAGGAATATCCAAACGCAGCTCCTAGAAGAAACGTGTTTCTAACTCGTTGAATCTAAACATAGATGAAAGTTCCTACAGGCCCGAACACACTGTAGAGCAGTTTGAAAGAGACGTTTCTCCTGTGATTTAGACGCGATCCTAAAGCTAATTCTTAAGAGTCTGTATATAGCTGGAAACATCTCTTTCCAGATTCTCCAAAGAAAGGGTTTCTGAACTTTTACATTCACACATCTGTTTACCTTTGTAAGTTGAATATACATTTGACAATCATTCTGCTACGTAGCTCCGTTTTTGTTTTAGAGACAGATATTTCTCATTACACCCTCTACTCGCATTGAATCAGGAATATCCAAACGCAGCTTTTACAACAAACGTGTTTCTAACTCGCTGAATCTAAACGTAGATGCAACTTCCTAAGGTGAATGAACACATAGCAGAGCAGTTTGAAAAAGACGTTTCTCCTGTGGTTTAGATGCGATCTTCCGCTAATTCTTATGAGCATGTATATGGCTGGAAATATCTCTTTCCAGATTCTCCAAAGAAAGGGTTTCTGAACTGCTACATTCACACATCGGTTTAACTCTCTAAGTCGAATATACACCTTGACAATCAATCTGCTACATAGCTCCGTTTTTGTTTTACAGCCCGATATTTCTCGTTACACTCTATACTCCCCTTCACTCAGGAATATCCAAATGCAGCTTTCAGAAGAAACGTGTTTCTAACTCGCAGAATCTAAACATAGATGCAACTTCCTAAGGTGAATGAACACATAGCAGAGCAGTTTGAAAGACACGTTTCTCCTGTGGTTTACATGCGATCTTACCGATAATTCTTATGAGCATGTATATGGCTGGAAATACCTCTTTCCAGATTCTCCAAAGAAAGGGTTTCTGAACTACTATATTAACACTTCTGTTTGCCTCTGTAGGTTGAATATACACCTTAGCAATCATTCTGCTACGTAGCACAGTTTTTGTTTTAGAGCCAGATATTTCTCATTACACCCTATACTCCCTTTCACTCAGGAATATCGAAATGCGGCCTGTATAAGAAACGTGTTTCTAACTCGCTGAATCTAAACATAGATGCAACTTCCTAAGGTCAACGAACACACAGCAGAGCAGTTTGAAAGAGACGTTTCTCCTGTGGTTTAGATGAGATCTTAAATCTAAATTTTATGAGCCTGTATATGGCTGGAAATATCTCTTTCCAGATTCTTGAAAGAAAGTGTTTCTGAAACGCTACATTCACACATCTGCTTAACTCTCTAAGTTTAATATACAAATTGACAATCATTCCGCTACATATCTCCGTCTTTGTTTTATAACCAGATATTTCTCATTACAACGTATACTCCCTTTCACTCAGGAATATCGAAATGCACATTTTAGAAGAAACGTATTTCTAACTCGCTGAATCCAAATATAGATGAAACTTCCTAAGGTCAACGAACACACAGCGGAGCAGTTTGAAAGAGACGCTTCTCCTATGGTTTAGACGGGATCTGAAAGCTAACTTTTATGAGCCTGTATGTGGCCGGAAATATCTCTTTGCAGATTCTACAAAGAAAGGGTTCCTAAACTGCTACATTCACACAACTGTTTAACTCTGTAACTTTAATATACACCTTGACAATCATTCTGCTACAGAGCTCCGTTTTTGGTTTAGAGACAGATATTTCTCATTACACACTATACTCCCATTCACTCAGGAATATCGAAACGCAGCTTTTAGAAGAAACGTGTTTCTAACTCGCTGAATCTAAACATAGATGCAACTTCCTAAGGTCAATGTACACATACCAGAGCAGTTTGAAAGAGACGTTTCTCCTGTGGTTTAGATGCGGTCTTAAAGCTAATTCTTAAGAGTCTGTAAATGGCTGGAAATATCTCTTTCCAGATTCTCCAAAATAAGGATTTCTGAACTGCTACATTCACATATCTGTCTAACACTGTAAGGTGAATACACACCTTGACAATCATTCTGCTACATAATTCCGTTTTTGTTTTAGAGCCAGATATTTCTCATTACACCCTATACTCCCATTCACTAAGGAATATCCAAACGCAGCTTTTAGAAGAAACGTGTTTCTAACTCGCGGAATCTAAACATAGATGCAACTTCCTAAGGTGAAACAAATACAGCATTGTAGTTTGAAAGAGACGTTTCTCCTGTGGTTTAGACCCGATCGTACCGCTAATTCTTTTTAGCCTGTATATGGCTTTAAATATCTCATTCCAGAGTCTCCGGAGAAAGGGTTACTCAACTGCTACATTCACCCAATAGTTTAACTCTGTAAGTTTAATATACACCTTGACAATCATTCTGCTACTTAGCTCCGTTTTTGTTTTAGAGCCAGATTTTTCTCATTCCACCGTATACTCCCATTCACTCAAGAATATCGAAACGCAGCTTTTAGAATAAACGAGTTTCTAACTCGCCTGATCGAAACAAAAATGCAACTTCCTAACGTCAACGAACACACA
>NW_022443903.1:0-3483 GCF_009761245.1 Sapajus apella
GCATTCACATTGTAAACAATGTGTTTTACTCACATATTTAAACCAATTGGGGGTAAAAGAATAAAGTGCTGAATATCTCAGTTACTGAACTCACTAGAGCTCTTAGTTTACTCTTGAAGTCTGATCTAGATGGGTAGGTCCAAGTACCTGGCAGATTATATCTCTAAATCCTAATCATTCATTACTTTTCAGAAAACCTCAAACAAAAGCTTTTAGAGAATTCCTCCCACCCTCTGTAGACCAGACAGTTATTCTTACACACTCTAAGCATATTATGCTAGCTCCTCATAATATCCAACAAACTCTCATTCAATTTGTACATACTTATTACTATTAGACTGTACATTCTAAAATGGTAAGGCCAGAATTTGTCTTATTTGCTACTGTATTCTCACTTTCTAATGCAATGCTTAGAACATAGTACATACTACATGTGTGGCTAACAAACAAATATATGAACAAATAAAAGAGCTAATATAAAGAAACATTGCATTGAAGTTGCATTATGAAATGAAATATTGAAATGAAATATTGCATTATGAGAACATAAATGAAAATTCTAAGTGTCAAATGTCAACAAAGTCAAGAAATAGATTGAATCCCAGATTCACAGTCTAAGGATATATCATTACGTTTAGGTTTTAAATAATTACAGCAAAATTTTATTTCATAGTGCTGATTTTGAAACTTCCCATGGATCTTCAATATAAAAAAAAGATAAAGTGATAGGGAAGGAGAAAACAAAACTTAAAATGATGGAGACTGCCATCATGTAAACTACCACATGTTCTATGGTTGGGCTCCTCCCTGTGAAATCCCATTGAAACTGATCTCCAATTTATCAGTGTTGAGAGCTAGGGCCTAGTGGGAGGCGTTTGACTCATGGAAATCAATCCCTCACATATAGATTAATGCCTTCATGTTGTTGGGGTGAGATGGGATGGTGAAGTTTAGCTTCAGCAGGAATGAGTTTGTTCCTGAGAGAGAAAGCTGTTTAAAAAGAGTCTGTCTTTCTGGTTTTTCTCTCTTGCTTTCTCTCTCATCACATAATGTATTTGTACCTGCCTGCTCCTTCTCCACTTCCTGGAATAAATGAACTCAGCCTGAGTCCCTCTCAGCTGCCCAAACTTAGACTTTCAGTAGCCAGAATTGTGGGCATTTACTTCTTTCTATTACAAAACACCTAACCTCAGGAATTCTGTTACAGAAACACAAAGTGTAGTAAAACCAATGTATATAGTAAATTACAAAGTAAAAGGCAGTATAAATTACTTATGGAGTGGATTGTACAAAATCTATTTACATTTGAAAGAATAATCCAGGAGATAGAGAATGCAGAATTGTACAGTAAAATGAGATACCCATGTCTCAAAAAAAAAAAAAAAAAAGAGAGAGAGAGAGTTAGAAAGTAATAAAACAATTTGCAGTATAGTTTGCAGAATAAAGGTGGACTGAAATATAAACATGTCTTCAAAAAAAGAGAAAGCGATTAAATTTGGGAACATGTTCATAAAATAAATATAGTCTGAAATGTGAAGACATTATAAAATCTGTAATATTCTCAACCCCGTGAAATCAGGGTTCATTTCTCACAGGTAATCTGTCATGTGAAGCCTTTCATTGAACCTGTTAAGCGAAGAGCCAGATCTCCCTAATCTATGAGAGCTTATTTAAAGACACTTGACAGGCATCACTGAACAAAGGCCAAGTTGAGTCCTGAGTGGTGTGCACCTGGGTGATTGGGAAAAATGTTGAAGCCAGAACACATGGCTTCAGTCCTTTATACTTCATATGCCCAGTGTCCTCACACAGCCTCATGAAGTCTCATTTTTCTGTGGCTCCACTATGAACTGGCTGGGGTGTCTTTCTCACATACTCTAAGGGTGACTGAGAACCACCATGGCTCTCCAAACTAAGACTAGGAGCCACAGCAAGGTTTAGGAGCCTAGTGGAGCAGCCTGTGGTGTCATTTGAGGTGTTCTGGGAGCTGAAAAGTAGCATTGTGTCACAACTCTACAAATTGAGGACAACATACAGGAAGGTCCAAATGGCTAAAGCCCAAGTCCTAGATTGTGAACCCCTTAGCTGAGACCTTCAGCATTGTCTGCTTTCTTCTGAGGCATGTTGGAGAGCTCTAGACAATGACACATGAGATCTGTGTCTGTTGCATGTCATGATCATGGCATCTTAGAACCCTGAGTGTGAGAACCAGATGAAGCCTCCATCCCAGGTGATACGCAAATGTGTCCTTTCTCTAATCAATCTTCTAACGCAAATGTTAGAAGTTTTAAAGGACTTTTAAAAGGCTTTTGCTGGCACTTTCACCCATTGCTGTCTTAAATTTGGGTTCTCTCTCAATGATTTGCTCTTTTTTTCCCCTTGCCTCCTCATAAGTTTCTATTCTTTCCCTTATTTCCATTTCTTTGCCCTTTTTTTTTTGACTGAACTACCCTTATAGTTTATCTGTTGTGTAGCTGTTATTTTGTTTAAGTAAATTTTAACCCTTTCACAAAGTACTGATCCAATTTTTATATACAGGTACAGGATATGTGTGTGTGTGTGTGTGTGTGTGTGTGTGTGTGTGTGTGTGTACACAATTACTGTGTATATACAAACGCTATATTATATAAAAAATGCGTAACACACCTACACAGTCCACACCCACACACATTTCTTTGAGAAAGGCACTTTGTTCTGGGAATGAGGCTTATAAGCAGTGAGTTTGGGAATCAAGCCTAGGCAGTTTAACTTCAAGACATTGCTCTTAACCATGATACCATATTACTCTTAGCTGTCCTTTTCACATTGGCTACTGATACACAGCAGAAACTTCATGCCAATTCCGGGAAATGTAAGCACTCAAGAAATATTTTGAAATGTGCAGGAAATGCTGCCTGTTCCCTTCTTTATCTGGATCCCTTCTTCACTATGACTTTGCTTTTCCTCACCTAGGGTTGCTTTTCTGACACATGCATGGTACATCCCATTAAAGTAAGAGAGTTTTACTTTTTGTCAGGCACTGATAGAACCTCTGTTTCTCCATATGCACCTGAACTTGACTGTCTTCTTTCTCTGTTCCAATTATTTAACCCCAAATACCTTTTACCTTTTTAGATGTCACAAGGATGTGACTGAGCAGTTTCAAGGGCATCTACTTTTGCTTTCTCCTCCTACCTTTCAATCCTGCATCTGCATTCCTGGATGTCAGATGAAACAGGCAACCATAGTTTCCCATTCCAGGATATTTTGATGACCAACTTTTCTTATGCTGTGAATTTGAAGGTCAAGAGCAGATAATGAGAAAGTAGATAGTCAGGGACCTCTGTTCTGAGAACTGGGCCAGAGGACTGATGGAGTGGGAGAAGAATTTCCATGATTCTGGCAGGCATCGTGGATCAGTAAGGGCCAGAGGAGTGGAACATATGGGCACAGGGTGAGAGGCCTGTGACAGGACACAGCCTATCTCCTTCACAGCAGAATGTT
>NW_022443904.1:0-3483 GCF_009761245.1 Sapajus apella
GTTTTTTGTTTGTTTGAGACGGAGTCTCACTCTGTCACCAGGCTGGAGTGCAGCAGTGCTATCTTGGCTCACTGCAAACTTTGCCTCCTGGGTTCAAGCAATTCTTCCGCCTCAGCCTCCCAGGGAGCTGGACTTCAGGTGCATACCACCATGCCAAGCTAATTTTTGTATTTTTAGTAGAGGCGGGGTTTCACCATGTTGGTCAGGATGGACTTGATCCCTTGACCTCATGAGCCATCTGCCTTGGCCACCCAAAGTTGGGATTACAGGTGTGAACCACTGTGCCCAGCCTATTGTTGAGTTTTAAGAGTTCATTGTATATCCTGGGTAATTGTCTAGTATAGAAGAAAAGGATCAGAACTGAGATATATACTCAGATATATCTTTTGAAAATACTTTTTCTGTCTGTGCCTTGTCTTTTCATCTTTATCAAGTTTTTCAAGAACAGAATTTTTTTATTGTAATGAAATTTAACAACAAAGTTGTTTTCTAGAAGTTTTATAGCTTTACATTAGGTTTGTGATCTATTCAAAGTTAATTTTTGTGTAGTAAAAGATTAGATTCCATATTCATTTTTTGTATGTGGATGTCAAATTGTTCCAGTATCATTTATTGAAAATACTATCCTTTCCTCAGTAACCTTGCTTTGTCAAAGATCAGTTGACAGTACTGTGTGGGTCTTTTTCCAGATTCTCTATTCCATTCCTGTGCTCTATTTGTCTGTTCTTTCAGCAATACCACATTGTCTTGATTACAGTAGTTTTGCAGTAACCCTTGAGGATGGATGTGTCAGTCCTCTGACTTTGTTCTTCTTCAATATTTTGTTGGTTATTCTGGGTCTTTTTTCTACCTACATAAACTTCAGAATCAGTTTGATGGTCACCACAAAGTAACTTTCTGGTCTATTTTATGAGATTGCATTGAATCTGTAGCTCAACTTGGGAAGAACTAATATTTTAACAATAAGCCTTCTTATCCATGAGCATGGAATATTGCTTCATTTATTTGTGATCTACTTTGATTTCCTTCATTAGAGTTTTGTAGTTTTCTTTATGTACATGTGATTTCTTATACATATTTTTAAATATACATAAATATTTTATGTCTTTTATTTGCTATTTAATGTTCTTCTGAGTTTAAAAATTAAAATGCAAATTTTACCATTCATTTCATATCATGCAATTCCAGGTTTAAGTGCAAATATAAAACATTAAAGGTAAATCACCAGAATTACACAGTGGAAAATCTGTACAGAATGTATGTTCATAAAAAAAGTCCAGCTGATAAATGAGAAGTGGTGAAGATACAGGCAGTATAGTTAATCACAGAAGGATGTTAACTAACTAGAGAATAAAGAATATTTCAGCTGGAAAGAAAATAATGTTGATCTCTGGTTCAAGAAACTAGGTCCCAAAATGAAAAGTGGCCGGGTCACACAGGTAAAAAGTGATGAGAACCCTTCTTACTATCCAAGCAGCATTGTTGAAATTCACTATGTGATATTAATTCAGCTTTCTTATTTACTGGATTTCAGGTCTGCTGACATTCAAAATTATATTGAGCTTGACTAGATACTTCTGGGAGTATTCAGATGTGAGTCCAAGTGGAATCCCAAAGCAGTTTCGACTGTAACAGATGTAGCAATTCCTTTGGCCCCAAAACTCGTTGAGGGAGAGACTAAATTATAACTAGTCACATTGACAGGTTTTTAGTACTCTTCATTGATTCTGCTGGGAAATAAAAGAGGCATCTTCCTTCATGGCGGAGAAAAGTGACTGGTGTGTATGTGTTCTGAGCCAGGCTCAGATGGGGAGAACATCAGATTCAGAAGAGACCTCAGAGATGACCTTATTCAGTGGTTTTTAAACTGTGTTCAAGGGATCCACACACATTTTATTACATATATTATTTTAAAAACTAAGTTAGAAAATGCTTACTACTCAAACATGTTATAGATCAAAGCTTGATGTGGTGGAAATCACAGATCATGATGATCTTCAAATGTATCATGAGAAAATGCTATATATGGCAACTTATAAGTATAATAAATTTATCTGAGCTATGTATTGGGAAGCCATACACGACTTCATTTTATGAAAAGATTCCCTTGCACAAAAGTTGTTTCAAAACCGTTGATCTATTCATCCCCATCCAAATAAGCCTCTAAGAACTGTTGATGGATTCATAATACATGTTTATCAAATTTCAGCCATCATTATTTCCTACAGATAGAGAAATTGAGGCCTAGGTTGACTAAATGACTTCCCCCAAACATCCAGATATTTAGCAGCAAAGCCAGAATTGTACTGTGTCTTGACTCCTAGATCATTTTTCTTTTTACTCTATTGCAATTGCCTCCAGATTCCATCCCCAACAAAGCAGCTAAAATGTTAAGTCTCCCAGGCATATTCTGTATTTACTGTCCCTTTGATCTATTCTTTTCTTAGTCCTGGACCATGCTTGGGGAGCCAGGAGGGAAAAAGAGAAAGAGAGAGAGAGAGACAGAGAGAGAAAGAGAGAGAGAGAGAGAGAGCTAACCAGAGGACTCACCAAGATATTCTTATTTTGACATCTTTAACACTGAAAAGGAACAGAAAAGTGACAATAATGTTTATTTAAATGTTTATCCCATATTCCTTACAAAAACATTTACATGTGACAGATGATGGATCTAAATTTTGAACAAAAATGTGGTCTTTCAGAGGTCCCAATGATGGACAATTGTTTAGATCCCAGAGGACAGGAAGAAACCCACAGCTACCATGAATGAATAATGGTGAGTTCTGACCACCATCCTCCAAAACTACAAACTGTGGCTCTACACACAATTTTAAGATATCCAGAAACCCCACATTTGAAAATTTGCAGTCACTTATGCAGCCTGTTCAAAAGATATTTTCAAATCACTCCTTCTCCCTCCTTCTCCCATCCTTTATGCATTGATATATTCTTGTCTATGGCAGTCTTTCTAGTCTCTGAACACCTCCAAGTTCAGGCTTAGATCAACAAATGAGTAAAGGCGAAAAAAACTAAAGCCCCAAATCTCTTTACACAGCCTTAAGTGTATGATTAGAATATTATTGAAATATCTACATGGCAAATAATAGGAACTCAATACATACTTGAATTAATAAATTTGTGTTTTGCATATTTTTACTGTTGTTTTGTTTTTTCTTGTTTTTCATAAAGCTATATTTATTCTGTTTAAATGATAACCTTTATTTTGAAATTGTATTCTTCCTAATTTTAGGGGCTAAAATATATTTTCTTTTAAATATGCTGATAACAGATGGTTATTTGGTTTTTTGTTTTTATTTTATGTCCTTAGCTAGCAAAATTAAAAGCCAGAAATGAAGGCCCAATTTTTTTTTAAATACAAATCTACTGATGCTTAAAACTCAGAGCTTAAGAAAAACAGCCTATGTGGGTAAAGGTCAGTCTTCTTGCTGTGTATTACAAAGTATTGAATTTTGTCTTGGTGAG
>NW_022443905.1:0-3483 GCF_009761245.1 Sapajus apella
GTTTTTTGTTTGTTTGAGACGGAGTCTCACTCTGTCACCAGGCTGGAGTGCAGCAGTGCTATCTTGGCTCACTGCAAACTTTGCCTCCTGGGTTCAAGCAATTCTTCTGCCTCAGCCTCCCAGGGAGCTGGACTTCAGGTGCATACCACCATGCCAAGCTAATTTTTGTATTTTTAGTAGAGGCGGGGTTTCACCATGTTGGTCAGGATGGACTTGATCCCTTGACCTCATGAGCCATCTGCCTTGGCCACCCAAAGTTGGGATTACAGGTGTGAACCACTGTGCCCAGCCTATTGTTGAGTTTTAAGAGTTCATTGTATATCCTGGGTAATTGTCTAGTATAGAAGAAAAGGATCAGAACTGAGATATATACTCAGATATATCTTTTGAAAATACTTTTTCTGTCTGTGCCTTGTCTTTTCATCTTTATCAAGTTTTTCAAGAACAGAATTTTTTTATTGTAATGAAATTTAACAACAAAGTTGTTTTCTAGAAGTTTTATAGCTTTACATTAGGTTTGTGATCTATTCAAAGTTAATTTTTGTGTAGTAAAAGATTAGATTCCATATTTATTTTTTGTATGTGGATGTCAAATTGTTCCAGTATCATTTATTGAAAATACTATCCTTTCCTCAGTAACCTTGCTTTGTCAAAGATCAGTTGACAGTACTGTGTGGGTCTTTTTCCAGATTCTCTATTCCATTCCTGTGCTCTATTTGTCTGTTCTTTCAGCAATACCACATTGTCTTGATTACAGTAGTTTTGCAGTAACCCTTGAGGATGGATGTGTCAGTCCTCTGACTTTGTTCTTCTTCAATATTTTGTTGGTTATTCTGGGTCTTTTTTCTACCTACATAAACTTCAGAATCAGTTTGATGGTCACCACAAAGTAACTTTCTGGTCTATTTTATGAGATTGCATTGAATCTGTAGCTCAACTTGGGAAGAACTAATATTTTAACAATAAGCCTTCTTATCCATGAGCATGGAATATTGCTTCATTTATTTGTGATCTACTTTGATTTCCTTCATTAGAGTTTTGTAGTTTTCTTTATGTACATGTGATTTCTTATACATATTTTTAAATATACATAAATATTTTATGTCTTTTATTTGCTATTTAATGTTCTTCTGAGTTTAAAAATTAAAATGCAAATTTTACCATTCATTTCATATCATGCAATTCCAGGTTTAAGTGCAAATATAAAACATTAAAGGTAAATCACCAGAATTACACAGTGGAAAATCTGTACAGAATGTATGTTCATAAAAAAAAGTCCAGCTGATAAATGAGAAGTGGTGAAGATACAGGCAGTATAGTTAATCACAGAAGGATGTTAACTAACTAGAGAATAAAGAATATTTCAGCTGGAAAGAAAATAATGTTGATCTCTGGTTCAAGAAACTAGGTCCCAAAATGAAAAGTGGCCGGGTCACACAGGTAAAAAGTGATGAGAACCCTTCTTACTATCCAAGCAGCATTGTTGAAATTCACTATGTGATATTAATTCAGCTTTCTTATTTACTGGATTTCAGGTCTGCTGACATTCAAAATTATATTGAGCTTGACTAGATATTTCTGGGAGTATTCAGATGTGAGTCCAAGTGGAATCCCAAAGCAGTTTCAACTGTAACAGATGTAGCAATTCCTTTGGCCCCAAAACTCGTTGAGGGAGAGACTAAATTATAACTAGTCACATTGACAGGTTTTTAGTACTCTTCATTGATTCTGCTGGGAAATAAAAGAGGCATCTTCCTTCATGGCGGAGAAAAGTGACTGGTGTGTATGTGTTCTGAGCCAGGCTCAGATGGGGAGAACATCAGATTCAGAAGAGACCTCAGAGATGACCTTATTCAGTGGCTTTTAAACTGTGTTCAAGGGATCCACACACATTTTATTACATATATTATTTTAAAAACTAAGTTAGAATATGCTTACTACTCAAACATGTTATAGATCAAAGCTTGATGTGGTGGAAATCACAGATCATGATGATCTTCACATGTATCATGAGAAAATGCTATATATGGCAACTTATAAGTATACTACATTTATCTGAGCTATGTATTGGGAAGCCGTACACGACTTCATTTTATGAAGATTCCCTTGCACAAAAGTTGTTTCAAAACCGTTGATCAATTCATCCCCATCCAAATAAGCCTCTAAGAACTGTTGATGGATTCATAATACATGTTTATCAAATTTCAGCCATCATTATTTCCTACAGATAGAGAAATTGAGGCCTAGGTTGACTAAATGACTTCCCCCAAACATCCAGATATTTAGCAGCAAAGCCAGAATTGTACTGTGTCTTGACTCCTAGATCATTTTTCTTTTTACTCTATTGCAATTGCCTCCAGATTCCATCCCCAACAAAGCAGCTAAAATGTTAAGTCTCCCAGGCATAGTCTGTATTTACTGTCCCTTTGATCTATTCTTTTCTTAGTCCTGGACCATGCTTGGGGAGCCAGGAGGGAAAAAGAGAAAGAGAGAGAGAGAGACAGAGAGAGAAAGAGAGAGAGAGAGAGAGAGCTAACCAGAGGACTCACCAAGATATTCTTATTTTGACATCTTTAACACTGAAAAGGAACAGAAAAGTGACAATAATGTTTATTTAAATGTTTATCCCATATTCCTTACAAAAACATTTACATGTGACAGATGATGGATCTAAATTTTGAACAAAAATGTGGTCTTTCAGAGGTCCCAATGATGGACAATTGTTTAGATCCCAGAGGACAGGAAGAAACCCACAGCTACCATGAATGAATAACGGTGAGTTCTGACCACCATCCTCCAAAACTACAAACTGTGGCTCTACACGCAATTTTAAGATATCCAGAAACCCCACATTTGAAAATTTGCAGTCACTTATGCAGCCTGTTCAAAAGATATTTTCAAATCACTCCTTCTCCCTCCTTCTCCCATCCTTTATGCATTGATATATTCTTGTCTATGGCAGTCTTTCTAGTCTCTGAACACCTCCAAGTTCAGGCTTAGATCAACAAATGAGTAAAGGCGAAAAAAAGTAAAGCCCCAAAGCTCTTTACACAACCTTAAGTGTATGATTAGAATATTATTGAAATATCTACATGGCAAATAATAGGAACTCAATACATACTTGAATTAATAAATTTGTGTTTTGCATATTTTTACTGTTGTTTTGTTTTTTCTTGTTTTTCATAAAGCTATATTTATTCTGTTTAAATGATAACCTTTATTTTGAAATTGTATTCTTCCTAATTTTAGGGGCTAAAATATATTTTCTTTTAAATATGCTGATAACAGATGGTTATTTGGTTTTTTGTTTTTATTTTATGTCCTTAGCTAGCAAAATTAAAAGCCAGAAATGAAGGCCCAATTTTTTTTTTAAATACAAATCTACTGATGCTTAAAACTCAGAGCTTAAGAAAAACAGCCTATGTGGGTAAAGGTAAGTCTTCTTGCTGTGTATTACAAAGTATTGAATTTTGTCTTGGTGAG
>NW_022443906.1:0-3481 GCF_009761245.1 Sapajus apella
GCCAAGAAATATAGCCGTATGCTATATGCCATTAACCCCAAGCCGGGGCAAAAAAGAAAAACTCAGTCAAAAAAAAAAAAAAAAAAAGAAAGAGAGAGAGAGAAAATATGGCAATGTTAATATGTTAACATCTGTCAGATTGGAATGGTGGGAATTTTGGCATCTATTTTATTATTTTCTATAAATTTGAAATAATTCACAATTTACATTTTGTTTTTCTGAGACAAGGTCTTGCTTTGTTACCCAGGCTGGAGTGCAGCAGTACAATCTTAACTCACTGCAGCCTCAAACGCTTGGGCTCAAGTGGTCCTCCTGCCTAAGCCTACTGAGTAGCTAAAACTATAAGCACATGCCACTACACCCAGCTAATTTTTTTTTTCTTTTTCTTTTGAAACAGAGTCTCACTCTGTTGCCTAGGCTGGAGTGCAGTGGTGTGATCTCAGCTCACTGTAACCTCTGCTTCTTAAGCACAAGTAATCCTTCCACTTCAGCCTCCCAAGGTAGCAAGAATAAAGGCATGAACCACCAAGCCCCACTAATTTTTATTATTTATTATTTTTTATTCTTTTGAGTTGGAGGAGTCTTGCTCTGTCGCCCAGGCTGGAGTGCAGTGGTGCGACCTCAGCTTACTGCAACCTCTGCCTCCTGGGTTCAAGTGGTTCTCCTGCCTTGGCCTCCTGAGTAGCTGGGACTACAGGTGCACACTACCATGCCCATTAATTCTTGTATTTTTAGTAGTGATAGGGTTTCACCATGTTGGTTCGCTGTTTGTTGTTTTTTTTTGAGACAGAGTCTTGCTTTGTCGCCAGACACCAGGCTGGAGTGCAGTGGCACAATCTTGGCTCACTGCAATCTCCACCTCCTGGGTTCAAGCAATACTCCTGCCTCAGCCTCCCGAGTAGCTGGGACTACAGGCGTGCACCACCACGCCCAGCTAATTTTTGTATTTTTTTTTCTTTTTAAAGATGGGGGTTTCACCATGATGGCCAGGCTGGTCTTGAACTCCTAACCTCAGGTGATCCACCCACCTCGGCCTCCCAAAGTGCTAGGATTACAGGTGGGAGCCACCGCACCCGGCCTGTTTTTTTTTAGTAGAGTCGGGGTTTCACCATGTTGGCCAGGATGGTCTCGATCTCTTGACCTCGTGATCCGCCCGCCTCAGCCTCCCAAAGTGCTGGGATTACAGGTGCCCGGCCAGTTCACTGGTCTTAAACTCCTGACCTCAAGTGAACGTCCCACCTCGGCCTTCCAAAGTACTGGGATTATAGGCGTGAGCCACTGCACCTGGCCTTTAAAATTTTTTTTGTAGAGATGGGTTCCCACTATTTTGTCCAGGCTGGTCTTGAATTCCTGGGCTCAAGCATGTTCCTTCCTTAGCCTCCCGAAGTGCTAAATAGTATTTCATTTTATTTATTTATTTATTTTAAGACGGAGTCTCGCTCTGTTGCCCAGGTCGGAGTGCAATGGCATGATCTCGGCTCACTGGAACCTCCACCTCCTGGGTTCAAGGAATTCTCCTGTCTCAGCCTCCCAAGTAGCTGGGACTACAGGTGTGTGCCACCATGCCTGGCTAGTTTTCTTATTTTTAGTAGAGACTGGGTTGATCTACTAAACCCACAGGAGTAATCCATCTGCCATGGCCTCCAAAAGTGCTGGGATTACTGGCGTGAGCCACTGAACCCAGCCTATTTTATTTAAGACAAGGTCTCAACTCTGTCACCAAGGCAGGAGTGCAGGGCTGCAATCTTGGCTTTCCACATCCTCCCAGACTCAAGCCATCCTCCCACCTCAGCCTCCCGAGTAGCTGGGACAAGCACCGCCATGCCTGGCCAACTTTTGTGTTTTTTTGTAGAGACCGGGTTTCACCATGTTGCCCAGCCTGTTCTTAAATTCCTGAGCTCAAGAGGTCTGCCCACCTCAGCCTCCCAAGGTGCTGGATCACAGGCATGCACAACCAAGCCTGGCCTAAATAGTATTTTGACAAAGAGCCATAAATCCTATATAGTGATGAGACAAATGAGAGAGCAGTGCTAGTCTTTTAAAATGTGGGAAGATAGTAAAATCTGTTCCCAGATTCCTCTGGTATCTGTGGGTGCTTTTTGGGAGCTGATAAACAAGTGTCTCCAGTAAGGAAGGATTTAGGTTGAGGCAAGGAGAGGCTGAGGCAGCATTCTCCTGTGTTTCCAGTAACTTTAACTTAACAATCCTGAACATTTTGAGAAATATTTTAAGTTCCTTCAAGGGAAAGAATTGTCCTTTTCTTTTTTTTTTTGAGACTGAGTCTCACTCTTGTCACCCACGCTGGAGTTCAGTGGTGTGATGTGATGTGATCTTGGCTCACTGCAACCTCTGCCTCCTTGGTTCAAGCTATTCTCCTGCCTCAGTCTCCTGAGAGCTGGGATTATAGGTGCCTGCCACCATGCCTGGCCAGAGTTGTCCTTTTCTTAACTGGGTTTCCTTCACCATTGGGGGAGTACAGATCCAAAGACATTTTCTGGCACATTCCTTGCTGAAGAGGGTAAAAATTTACACATTCTGGGCTGGGTGTGGTGGCTCATGCCTGTAATCCCAGCACTTGGGGAGGCAGAGTGGGCAGATTGCCTGGTCTCAGGAGTTTGAGACCAGCCTGGGCAACATGATGAAACCCCGTCTCTACAAAAAAATACAAAAATTAGCGAAGCATGGTGGTGTGTGTCTCTAGTCCCAGCTACTCAGGAGGCTAAGGCAAGAGGATCGCTTGAACCCGGGAGGTTGAGGCTGCAGTGAGTCAAGATCACACTACTGCACTCTAGCCTGGGTGACATAATGAGACCTCATGTGTTAAAAAAAATTTACACATTTAGGCCAGGCACGGTGGCTCACGCCTGTAATCCCAGCACTTTGGGAGGCCGAGGTGGGCAGATCATGAGGTCAGGAGTTTGAGACCAGCCTGGCCAGTATAGTGAAACCTTGTCTCTACTAAAAATACAAAAAATTAGCCAGGCGTGGTGGCACGTGCCTGTAGTCCCAGCTACTCAGGAGGCTGAGGCAGGAGAATCGCTTGAACCTGGGAGGCAGAGGTTACAATAAGCTGAGATTGTGCCACTGCATTCCAGCCTGGGCAACAGAAAGAGACGTCATTTTTTTTTTTTTTTTTTTTTTTTTTTCAGACGGAGTTTCGCTGTTGTTGCCCAGACTGGAGTGCAATGGCACGATCTCGGCTCACCGCAACCTCCGCCTCCTGGGTTCAAGCAATTCTCCTGCCTCAGCCTCCCAAGTATCTGGGACTACAGGCGCGCACCATCATGCCCAGCTAATTTTTGTATTTTTAGTAGAGACGGGGTTTCACCTTGTTGACCAAGATGGTCTCGATCTCTTGACCTCATGATCCACCCGCCTCGGCCTCCCAAAGTGCTGGGATTATAGGCGTGAGCCACCGCGCCCGGCCAGAGACGTCATCTTAAAAAAAAAAAAAGTAGAAGGCTGGGCGCGGTGGCTCTCG
>NW_022443907.1:0-3481 GCF_009761245.1 Sapajus apella
TTTTTTTTTACATGGATTCACGCTCTGTTGCCCAAGCTGGAGTGCTGTGGCATGAATTTGGCTCACTGCAAACTCTGCCTCCCGGGTCCAAGCAAGTCCTGTCTCAGCCTCCCAAGTAGCTAAGACTACAGGTGCACGCCACCATGCACAGCCAATTTTTCAATTTTTAGTAGAGATGGGGTTTCACCATATTGGCCAGGATGGTCTTGATCTGTTGACCTTGTGATCAGCCTGCCTCAGCCTCCAAAAGTGCTGGGATTACAGATGTCAGCCACTGTGCCTGGCCCAACCTTTTTTTCCATGGTCTGCTGTCTTATTCTTACAGGGACACCAAGCTAATATCCCTTATGCCTGCTGCCTAGGTTTCTCCAGTCTTCCACCTGCTTTCTTTTGAGGGGACAGCCTTGTTTCTGTGAAGCTCACTGCCACAGGGTCTCTTTCGAGTTCCACGCTGAGCTCTCTGTGGCTGTGTGGTTGTTCAATTCTCACAGCTACTGCCCTCCTGGCAGGACTAAGAAATTCTGGCCTCTCCACCATCCAGGGCTAATGTCCAGCTGAGCACAGAGCCCCCAAGATCCTGCCCAGTGCCAGCGTGGGCGTTCCTCTCACTGCCTGTTGAATGTCACCTCTGTATCCTCTGTGCTGTGCCAGAGTCCCATGGCCACCCACACTGCAGTGAATTTGAAAGAGTGCTCCGTGACTCGGCACACTGTGCTGTTCACAGCTGTCATTGACTACAGTGACAGGAGGCAAGAGTGTTGGCACAGGGAAGGCGGCTGCGGTGGAGTCTAGGGGGAACCAGGGCCAGCTCCTAGTGTCCTCTTCCAGTCCCAGTGCCTTCACATGGGAGGGAATTGGCTGTCCCAGCACTATGTGACCCAGGGTGTTTAGTGGGGCTGCCCCATTGGCAGGTGATGCTTGGTGCGGACCACACTGTCAGACTCCTAGGAGGCAAGCAGGGGTTCAGCATAAACCACTTTTTTGCAAACAGTTCAGGTGCAGAGAGCCTTGTATCACTTTCTAGGAGTGGTGGGAACCCTCCCCCAATCCAAGTTCCCAGACAAGCTATGAGAAGGCCATGCAGAGGCAGCTTGGGTCTGCTGTGACAACTCACCCACAATCTCCAGTGCCTGCTGCTCTATCACTTTTCCCGCACTCCCCCACTATCTTTACCTCAGGAAGAGGCCCTGTCTCCTTGAGGCCTGGGCTGGGCATCTGACCTGCCCAGAGTCCTCATGGTGGGTGTTGGCTACCAGTTGCAGGGCCTTTGGCCACACTGAAGGACTCCTACCTGGAGGCGATGCTGCAGTCCCTGAAGGAGATGTCATGGGAGTGGGCAGAGGAGGCCATGTGGCAGCTGCAGACCTGGATGCCCAGGATGCCAGGCAACAGGGATCCCAGCCCCATCAGGGTGGCCCTGGGGACCATGAAAGGTGCCCCGGAGCTGGTGAGTGAGAGCAAGGATGGGGCGTGGCTGGCAGTTGAGGATGACTGAGACAGCTCTCACTGTCCCCTCCCTCTCCAGGTGGCCCACCAGATGCTGTCCCGGGCTGAGGCCACATTCTCATGGGCACAGAAGAGGCTCTACAAACCCCTGCTGGACCTGTATGGCCTCACAGCCAGGTAATGCAGGGTTGGGAGTGGTGCATCCAGCGTTCCTGCCACGTATCAGACTCAATGCTGAATGCTTCAACACGCTCTGACTCACTGACTCCTCCGACCGCCCTGCATAGAGGCTTCTTCACTCCCCATTTCACAGGAGAGGAAGCTGGGGTTTCTTCCTCACTCTATAGAGATCTCATGAGCACGGTTCCAGTGCAGGCGGAATTTTAGGAGCTGCTGCAGAGGAGCACAGTGGGCAAGGCTGACCCCTGCCTTCAGGAAGCTCAGTTTTACTCAGAGACAGACAGGAAGCCCAAGAAATCATCTACAGCAGGGTGTGCACTTCTCCCTGCAGAGAGCCTGAGAGTCACCTCTTAAGCAGGCCATTCTGCTGTCACATTTCCTTTTGTTTTGTAAACATCTTTCTTTCTTTCTTTTTTTTTGAGTTGGAGTCTTGCTTTGTAGCCCAGGCTGGAATACAGTGGTGTGATCTAAGCTCATCATTGCAGCCTCCGCCTCCTGAGTTCAAACGATTCTCCTGCCTCAGCCTTCTGAGTTGCTGGGACTACAGGTGCGTACACCACCGCCCCGGCTACGTTTTTGAGTTTTTAGTAGAGGCAGGGTTTTGTCAATACAGGCTGGTCTGAAGCTCCTGACCTTAAGTAATGCACCCCCCCCCCATTGGCCTTCCGAAACGTTGGGATTACAGGCATGAGCCACCACTCCCAGCCTGCTTTGTAATCTTTTAAACACGCAAATCCCTTGTTTCTTGAAGGCCTTGCAGAAGCCGGCCAGAGGCTGGGTGTGGCCCACTGCTCATCATTTACCACCACTGAGCCAGAACTTAGGTGGCAAATGCTAGAGAAGGAACATTGTTGAGATGGTCGGCTGGGGATCCTATGGTGTGGCCATGGCCAGCTTTGAGAAGGTACAGTTCAAGCAAGAGCCATGGGGCCAGTGTGGGAAGAAAGCTCCAGGTGATGGCACCACTGCACAGAGGCCTGGGAGAGGGATGTGCCCGGCCCTCTGCTGCTGTGCATGGCACAGCCCCCTACTGCGCATGGCCTACCTCTCTGCCCAGGTGACCTAATGGGGTGGCCCACTCGCTTGTGACTCATGTGATTATATATGCCGTATCACTAAGCCTATAGATGATGACCTCACTCACAACCCTGCCCCCTGCTTTTACCTAATAAATACAGATGCTTCTGCACATTTGGGGCCTCGCTGATCTCTGCTCACAGGTGGCGTGGCCCCCCAAGTCCAGATGCTCTTCGCCAGTTCTTCAGTGTCCTGTCCCTTTACTTCTCGGATCTTGCACCTCAGCACAGCATAAGGAACACCGCACAACCGTGTGGGGCCTCCACAACCTGACATCTGGCGCCCAACATGTGGGTGCCCTACAGCACCAAGTGTAGAGCATAAGACTGGGTTCATAAGACTGGGTGAGATATTTAAATTCCTTAAGTATCAGGATTGGAGGAGAATGACTCAAGATGGTTTTCAACCTGGGAGAGATCAAAGTGGGAGAAGGGGCTGTGGACATGGACAATTCCTCCAGCCCCTGCTCCATCCCAGAGGGGAAGCAAGGTAGCTGGTTGCTGGGTATTTTGAGCTCGAGAATGAGTAAAGGGTAGAGATGGGGAGAACTCGGAGTCAGAACTGGGTGGTTGGTGAGGGAGAAAGGGATAGGGTTGGAGGGGGTGGTGTCGGGGGGATCATGATGTGGTCGGGGTGGAGGAAAATCAGCGGGGTCAGAGGAAGAGGTGTTGTCGGTCAGGGCCATGGGGAGGGTGTCGAGGGGGAGTCGGGTTTGGAGCTAGCGAGGGGGATTTGGAAAGTGGAGCAGGACGGGCAGAGGGAACAGTGGCTACGAAGT
>NW_022443908.1:0-996 GCF_009761245.1 Sapajus apella
TACTGGAGAGAAACCCTACAAATGTGAAGAATGTGGGAAAGCTTTTATTCAGTCCTCAAACCTTACTATGCATAGGAGAATTCATACTGGCAAGAAACCCTACAAATGTGAAGAATGTGGCAAAGCTTTTAGCCAATCTTCAACCCTTACTAAACATAAGAGAATCCATGCTAGAGAGAAACCCTAAAAGTGTGAAGAATGTGGCAAAGATTTTAACCAATTCTCAACCTTTACTAAACATAAGATAATTTATACTGGAGAGAAATCCTACAAATGTGTTAAATGTGGCAAAGCCTTTAACCAGTCCTCAACTTTTGCTAAAAATGAGAATTCATGTGGAAAATAAACCCTACCAATGTGAAGAATGTGGTGAAGGCTTTAACGAGTTCTCAACCCTTAGCACACACAATACTGGAGATAAACTTACAAGTGTGAAGAACGAAGCAGAGCCTTTAACAAGTCCTCAGTTCCTAACAGACATAATTCATCCTGGAAAGAAACTCTGCAAACCTGAAGGAGGTGACAATGCTTTTAACAACACCTCAGACTTCCAAACATAAAAGTAATCGTACTGGTACAAAACCCTGGAAATGTGACGAATCCTTTAACTGGTTTCCACATTTGACTGTAGGTAAGATAATTTATACTGAAGAACTCCAAGTGTAAAGGATATGGCAAAACTTTTTTTTTTTTTTTTTTTTTTTGTGATGGGGTTTCACCTTGTCACTCAGGCCACAGTGTAGTGGTGTGATATTGGCCAACTGCAATCTGCACCTCCCAGGTGCAAGTGATTGTCCTGCTTCAGCCTCCCAAAGTAGCTGGGATTTACAGGCACCTGCCACCGTGTCTGGCTGATTTTTGTATTTTTAGTAGAGATGGAGTTTTACCATGTTGGCCAGGCTTAGTCTCAAACTTCTTTTTTTTTTTTTTTTTTTTTTTTTGGGGAGTTTTTCTTTTTTTGTTCCCGTTGGTGTGCCATTGCGGCGTCTTGGCCCC
>NW_022443908.1:1096-3481 GCF_009761245.1 Sapajus apella
TTTCGCTCTTGTTACCCAGGCTGGAGTGCAATGGCGCGATCTCGGCTCACCGCAACCTCCGCCTCCTGGGTTCAGGCAACTCTCCTGCCTCAGCCTCCTGAGTAGCTGGGATTACAGGCACGCACCACCATGCCCAGCTAATTTTTTGTATTTTTAGTAGAGACGGGGTTTCACCATGTTGACCAGGATGGTCTCGATCTCTTGACCTCGTGATCCACCCGTCTCGCCCTCCCAAAGTGCTGGGATTACAGGCGTGAGCCACCGCACCCGGCCCTTCTGTTTTTGTTTTTAACGAAGTTTTGCTCGTTGCCTCATTGTTGCCCATGCTGGAGTACATGGTGCAATCTCAGTTCAACACAATCTCCACCTCCTGGGTTCAAGTGATTCTCCTGCCTCAGCCTCCCACAGTGCTGGGATTACAGGTGTGAGCACCACGCCGGCCTAATTTTTAGTTCTTAAAAGACATAAAAGATAATTTATACTGAATAGAAACTACAAACCTGAAAGATGTGACAGTTCTTTTAACAACTCAAATTTTTCCAGACGTAAAAGAAATCATAGGGCCGGGCGCGGTGGCTCAAGCCTGTAATCCCAGCACTTTGGGAGGCCGAGGCGGGTGGATCACGAGGTCAAGAGATCGAGACCATCCTGGTCAACATGGTGAAACCCCGTCTCTACTAAAACTACGAAAAATTAGCTGGGCATGGTGGCACGTGCCTGTAATCCCAGCTACTCAGGAGGCTGAGGCAGGAGAATTGCCTGAACCCAGGAGGCGGAGGTTGCGGTGAGCCGAGATAGCGCCATGGCACTCCAGCCTGGGTAACAAGAGCGAAACTCCGTCCCAAAAAAAAAAAAAGAAATCATATTGGTGCAAAACTCTAGTAATATGAAGAATGTTACAAAGCCTTTAAATGGTTGTCACAGTTTATTGTAGCTAAGATCATTCATACTGGAGAAAACTTCCAAGTGTGAAGAATATGGTAAAATATTCTTCCTGTGCTCACACCTTATTGCACAGGAAAACATTTATGCTTGGGAAAACATGTACAAACATAAAGGATGTGGAAAAGGCATTAATATCTCCTCACTTCTTAACATCACAAAGTTCATACTTAAAAGTATTATAGGTGCAAGTCCTATAAAGTCATCTTTCAGAAAATACAGGCCTTCAAAGTACGGTATTTATTCTGAGGGAAGATGTTACAAATACGAAGAGGATTGTAGTATTTTTCCATACATCACAAATCTTATTGTACACATTTTGTATTAGAGGAAGACCCTGAAGCAATTGCTCAAACTGTTCATCATCTGGGAATTTTTAAAAATCAAGCAAATGTGGGCCGGGCGCAGTGGCTCAAGCCTGTAATCCCAGCACTTTGGGAGGCTGAGGCGGGTGGATCACGAGGTCAAGAGATCGAGACCATCCTGGTCAACATGGTGAAACCCCGTCTCTACTAAAAATACAAAACATTAGCTGGGCATGGTGGCGCGTGCCTGTAATCCCAGCTACTCAGGAGGCTGAGGCAGGAGAATTGCCTGAACCCAGGAGGCGGAGGTTGCGGTGAGCCGAGATCGCGCCATTGCACTCCAGCCTGGGTAACATGAGTGAAACTCCGTCTCAAAAAAAAAAAAAAAAATCAAGGAAATGTAATAAATTTGAAAAAAATAACTTTTTTTTTTTTTTTTTTTAATGGTGAAAAGATATACATATATTTAGAATTAGCCAGCTGGACTCAGTTTAGATGATCCCAATTTTGTTGGCAACATCCAAAGCATTGTAATCAGGAGCCAGTCGAACATATGCCTTCTCTCCATCAGGCCGAATCAGGGTGTTGACCTTGGCCACATCAATGTCATAGAGCTTCTTCACAGCCTGTTTGATCTGGTGCTTGTTGGCTTTAACATCCACAATGAACACAAGTGTATTATTGTCTTCTATCTTCATGGCAGACTCAGTGGTCAGCAGAAACTTGATGATAGCATAGTGGTCCAGTTTGTTTCTCCTGGGGGCGCTCTTCCGAGGATATTTGGGCTGCCTCCGGAGTCGCAGTGTCTTGGGCCGCCGGAAGGTGGGTGACGTGCGGATCTCCTTTTTTTTGTGGCTGTGGACACCTTTCAACACTGCCTTCTTGGCCTTTAAAGCCTTCGCTTTGGCTTTGGCTTTAGGAGGGGCAGGAGCTTCCTTCTTCGCTTTCGGCGCCATCTTGTCCTTTTTTTTTTTTTTTTTTTTTTTTTTGAACAGCTTAGAAAACACTGGAGACCTCATACTAAAATATATTATTGCAAATGTAATAAGTATGAAAAAATATTTAGGTTGGACATGGTGGTTGACGCCTGCAATCCCAGCACTTTGGGAGGCCAAGGCAGGCGGATCACCTGAGGTCA
>NW_022443909.1:0-3480 GCF_009761245.1 Sapajus apella
GTACTTTTAGTAGAGACAGGGTTTCACCATGTTGCCCAGGCTGATCTCGAACTGCTGACCTGAGGCTATCCGCCTGCCTCAGCCTCCCAAAGTGCTGGGATCACAGGTGTGAGCCACTGCACCCGACCTGTTTTATTTTGTTTTAAACTGTGTGTTTAGAATATTATAATGTGGCCACTCTGGAAATAGGAGTCTCCCTCCTCCCCGGCGTGTGTTCTTGCTGTTTGCTGCAGTGGTTATTGAATGATTTTTCTGATTGTGAAGTCTCTATCTTTTGTCATGAGTGTCCATTTCCTCCTGTTCTTTTAGCCTGGTGGTCAGCTAGTGATAGGACAGAGATTTCTTTAAACATCTGGAACCAAAGAATAAAAATAAAAACCCACAACACACTCCCGAGTTTGTAGAAGGGGTCTGCGTGGCTGTGGGGTCAGCCCTTCCATGGTGAAACAGGTTTTCTCTGCCTTCACTTTCACTTCCTGCTTGTGCAGATCTGGAAGGCCAGCCCAATGTGAGAGCGTAGGGCCCTCGCAGGCCTCTTCCAAGCTCCTGCACTGCTCTGGTCTTGTAGGTTCCAAGCCTTCATTCCCCAGAGCGTTTTATTCCCTGGCCTTTCCTTCTACACTATGTGGTTCGTCTGTTTTCTGTCTCATCTGCTCTCGTGGCCCCAGGCAGCAGAGACTAACAAATTTGTTGTGAACGTTTCCTACAAATGTTCTCCAGGTAGCACCTCAGCACTGGGAGAATGTCCAGTTGGGTGAGATCAAGACCAGCCCTCGAGCCATACCCCAGTTCGCAGTTGCAAATAAGGCCCCTTCTTGGAACCTGCGCTGGGTGTGTGGTCTGTTACCCTCAGGCCACCACAGTCTAGGCAGTGGGAGAGGGACCAGTATGAGTTAAAAGCCACAAAGCTATCTTTTTTTTTTTTTTTTTTTTTTTTGAGATGGAGTCTCGCTCTGTCGCCCAGGCAGTGGTGTGATCTTGGCTCACCGCAACCTCCACCTCCCAGGTTTTCAAGCAATTCTCCTGCCTCAGCCTCCTGAGCAGCTGGGATTATAGGCATGTGGCACCATGCCTGGCTAATTTTTATATTTTTAGTAGAGACGGGGTTTCACCATATTGGCCAGGCTGGTCTCAATCTCCTGACTTCATGATCCGCCTGCCTCAGCCCCCCAAAGCGCAGGGATTACAGGCGTAAGCCACCGTGCCCGGCCTCAACTGGATTACATTAATCAAGTGTTCCTCTGGTTCCTGCAAGATTTTGATTAGTTCCAAAAAAGTTTATTGTGACTTTTTTGCCAGTTTTTTGTTGTTTCCTGTTTTCTGTGTTCCATTCATGTCCTTCACGGGATCTCAAATTTATATAAAAAGAAATCTTCCCTCAGTTCCACAGATGGGAAAAAATGCTGAAAAGAAATGCAGTGAAAACGAAACCTGTGTTGCCTGCTTGCTGGACACTATCGTCTGCCCTGGGTGTTGGGTTCAGGCCTCAGAGTCTTCAGAGGTGAGGCGTCTCATGCCACAGCCCCAATTGGAGACTCTGATTCCATCATCAGATAACTGGAAAGGACAGAGGGAGCAGCCTCTGCTCCTGGGATTTGGTGGCTTGTAACATTGGCAGCTCCCGTGTTGAACCCTCCCTTCTGTGGGAGGGGCGGGGGCGAGGGGAGGTTGGAAGATGCCGAGTGAGCCACCCGCCCTCCGACCTTCACTCCCTTCCCTGGACCTCATTTTTTGCAGCTGTAAAATGGGTGGGTCGTGGTGGTGATGGGGGCGCTCACTGACTTGTTTGTGAAAACAGGAGGCCCTGGGCTGGCCGGTTCTGTGCCCCTGGCCTCGGAGCTGCCATCTGTGCAGTGGGCATGGGAGGGCCTGGCAGGGCACAGGCTGAGGTGTCCTCTCCCATCCCAGCTCTACATGCAGGCGTGGCTCTGCTGGAAGTGGGCGCGGCTGCTGCGGCCCACGGTCCAGATCTTCCTGGTGTCCTTTGCCCTCTATGTGGGCTACACCCACGTATCTGATCACAAACACCACTGGAGTGACGTCCTTGCTGGCCTCCTGCAGGTGGCGCTGGTGACTGGCCTCACTGTGAGCTTCTGACCCTGACTCACCCCCTGTGCTGTCCAGAGACCACTCCCTGCACAACCCTCGTCTCCCTGCACACTCTTGCCCCAGGGAGTCCTCCCCTGGGACCCCTTCCTCCAACCGTGGTCCTTCCCTGGGACCCCTCCTTCCCCCCATTTATCCCCGGGACTCCTACCCCCCAACCCCAGTTCTTCCCTGAACCCCTTCCTTCACCCCATTTGTCCCTGGGACCTCTTCCCCCAACCCCAGTCCTTTCTGAGGGCCCCACCCTTCCCCCCATTTCTACCCTGGGTCCCTTTCCCCCAACCCCAGTCCATCCCTGGGACCCCTCCTTCCCCCATTCCTCTGCTGAGACTATTTCCCCCAACCCCAGTCCTTCTCTGGACCCCTCCCTTAACCCCCACATCCTACCCTGGGACCCCTTGTCCCCACCCCAGTCCATTCATGAAACCCCTCATTTCCCCCATTCCTCCCCAGTACCCCTTCCCTCAACCCCAATCTGTTCTGGGGGCCCCTCCCTTCCACTATTTCTCCCCTGGGACCCCTCTCCCCAAACCCAGTCCTTCCCTGGACACCTTCCCCCAGTTCCTTTCCTGGGTCTCCTGCCTGCACACCGCAGCCCTTCCCTGGGCCAGTCAGCGGCCCAGTGCTCTCCACTGGTCCTCTACTAAGAGGGCTCTCATCCCCCACAGGCACTCTTCCTCTCATTGCCCACCTGGGACCCTATTCCTCCCCCTCCTACTCATGCCCATGTCCCTGGTGCCTGCCCAGACCCTGCCCAGTCTCACCTTCCTCCACTCTGCCAGGTCTGCTACATCTCAGACTTCTTCAAAGCCCGACCCCCACAGCATTGCCTGAAGGAGGAGGAGCTGGAACGGAAGCCCAGCCTGTCACTGACAGTGACCCTGGGCGAGGCTGACCACTATGGGTACCCGCACTCCTCCTCCTGAGGCTAGACCCCTCCCAGGCAGGGAGTGGCTGTGAGTCCAGCTGAGGCCGGCCCCCCAGGTGGTCCCTGTGGCCCTGGGTAGGCACTGAGGGCTCCGGACAGACTCCAGGAACCCTGGGCTGATGGGAGCAGTGAGCAGGCTCTGCTGCCCCTGTCCTGCACAGGACCAGGGGTCTGGGGAAGCCTAGGTAACCCTGAGCATTTGGAGGGGGACCTGTTCCCATAGCTCCCCAATATTGCCATTCTTTTATGGGTTAAGGAAGGGACTGTTTTGTAAAATGTAATGTACATGTGGTTTTTATTAAAATAGGGCATTGGTTTGATGAGTGGTCTCAGTGCCTCTGTTACTTACTGCCATTCTGGGACGGCGTTCCTCCCGTCAGAGGGCTCCGCAGCTGTGAGAGTGGAGGGCAGCAGCCAAGCCCACCCCTTGCATTTCTCCCTGCATG
>NW_022443910.1:0-3480 GCF_009761245.1 Sapajus apella
AAAATAAATAAATTGGACTTCATCAAAACTAAACATTTTTGTATCTCACAGGACATTATCATAAAAATGGAAAAAAGTAAAAAGTGTTAGGATGTAGAAAAATTGGAACCTAGGTATGTTGCTGGTGGGTGTGTAAAAAATACAACCACTGTGAAAAAGTTTGATGGTTCCTCAAATAGCTAACCATAGAATTACCATATGACCCAGCAATTCTACTCTTAGGCATATACCCAAAAAAACTAAACACAAGGACACAAACAGATACTTTATGCCGATGTTCACAGCAGCATTATTCACAACAGTCAGAAGATGAAAACCACCCAAGTGCCCACCAACAGACGAATGAACAATATATGGTATAAACATATCAAAAAATACTATTCAGCCATAAAAAGCAATGAAGTTTAATATACACTACAAAATAAACGAAACTTGAAAACATTATGCTAAGTGAATTAAAGACCCAAACCATAAAACTCGTAGAAGAAAACATAGTGAACAAGTTCCTCAGCACTGGTCTTGGCAATTTTTTGCATAGGATCTAAAGCATAGGCAACAAAAACAAAAATAAACAAATGGGACTATGTCAAACTAAAAAGTTCCGCACACCAAAGGAAATAACAAAATGAAAGACAGCCCATAGGTTGGGAGTAAATATGTGCCAGCCATACATCTAGATATATGGCTTATATCAAGATACAAGGGGTTAATATCTTAAACATATAATACACACAATAGCAAAAAAAAATGAATAACCCAATTAAAAAATCAGCAAAAGACCTGAATAGATACTCTTCCAAAGAAGACATTAAAATGGCCAACAGGTATATAAAATGGTCCTCCATGTCACTTATCAGAGAAATGGAATTCAAGACCACAATGAAATATCATCACCTCACACCTGTTAGGATGGCTATTACCAAAAAGGCAAGAGACTTAAAAGTTATTTCATAGTTCCTCCAGGGTATAAAGATTGAGAAAAGTTTGGGCAGTCACTAGCAGGCAGCTGGTACACATCAGAACAGGCCCAACATGGTTCTACAGCTAGTCAGGATAGCCTGAGGTTCCTGATCCATAGTCTCCTGACCTCAACAGTTTCCAGATTCTGAAACAGCAGTATGGATCCAGAAATGAAGCTCTAGAAACAATTTCACAATTAGGCTAGAGGTTTCCTAATCATAAAAGAGATAACTCTGTTGGTTTCCCAGTTCTGTGCTAAGGTTTGAAAGTTTTTCCTTAACGCTCAATCTACTGTCTCTTTCTTCATCTCTCTCAACTTAATTCTTCCTAAGTAAGTAAGCCACTTAATGCCTCTGCCAGATATTGATTTATTGACCCTCATCTCCCAATTCACCCTTTTTGCCTGCTCTGTGAAAATGGATTTGTGCCCTTTAAATATTTTTTTTATCCGCCAACTGACATGATATTAAGCTTTGTCAGCCGAGGGCACTGGAAAGACAATGCAAGGAAAATGAATTGTGCTTCCTGGTTCCAGGGCATTCACTTGGCTCCAGGAGGCAAGGCTTTTCCAGGACCCTACTCCAACAAGGATGGTTTTTCCATCACCAGGCTCCTCAGTATGTGCTGTTTTCCAACAAATGCCTAGGCAGTTTTGTAGCAGAGTGTCTCTGATGAGATACCTCTACATAAACAGCATTCCCTGGTATCCTAAGGGGTAAATTTCCAGCAAATTCCACCAGTGCCGTACCGTAGCTTGAACTTGCCCTTTGACATAGCCTTGACTTTGCCCTTTCCAATAAGATCAAGGCTTACCTGGAAGATGGAAAAGCACTCTTAGTCCTGGGATAGTCACTGCTCCTTATATCTGCTATTCCTATATTCATTGGCATTATCTTTACTTCTCGCTGGTAAATCTCTTATTACTGCAATCCCCTGTTACAGTCAATGATTCCTTATATTATTATTTCCCTGTTAAATTACAGTGTGGTTTCTATCTCCTGATTGAATCCATACTGATACATTCCAACAATTCTTTAAACTATTTAGCAGCCTATGGTAAACTCTCTCTTTGCTTAAGGGAAAAGTGGTTCTTTCTCTACAAGTGTGTCTTTACTGTTTTATTTTTAAATGAAGGATGTGGGTTCTGAAATGGGAAGGGAATATACAATATCCTCAGAGATGAAAGGAAGTTGTGACATCAACTTTTTTTAATTTAGGAAATGCTATTAATCATCCACAGCCAGGGTCAAAAACCATTCCTAGGTCAACCTATTCAATACTTTAATTGGAACATTAACTTCATCTTAGAGTATTATCATTCCTGTTATGGCTAACTGCTATTTTGAAACTTAGCCTACAATGAGATACCACTTCACAACCAAAAGAATGTCTATAACTTTAAAAAGACACATAATAGGCCGGGCGCGGTGGCTCAAGCCTGTAATCCCAGCACTTTGGGAGGCCGAGGCGGGTGGATCACGAGGTCAAGAGAACGATACCATCCTGGTCAACATGGTGAAACCCCATCTCTACTAAAAATACAAAAAAAAAAAATTATCTGGGCATGGTGGTGCGTGCCTGTAATCCCAGCTACTCAGGAGGCTGAGGCAGGAGAATTGCCTGAACCCAGGAGGCGGAGGTTGCGGTGAGCCGAGATTGCGCCATTGCACTCCAGCCTGGGTAACAAGAGCGAAACTCCGTCTCCAAAAAAAAAGAAGAGAGAGAGAGGAGAGAGAGAGAGGACAGAGAGGGGAGAGAGAGAAAGAGAGAGACAGAGAGAGAGAAGGAATACTTCCTACCTCATGAGAGAGAAAGAGAGAAGGAACACTTTCTACCTCATTCTATAAGGCCAGCACTGCACTGATACCAAAGTCAGACAGATGCTACAAGAAAATGACCGACTAATATTCCTTAGGACCACTAATGCAAAAATCTTCAACAAAATACTAGCAAACCAAATACAGCAACATGAAGGCAAATCAAAACTACTAGAAATTACTTCATACCCATTAGGATGGCTGCTACCAAAAACAAAACAAAAACAGAAAATAATAAGTGCTGACGTGGATAAATTAGAATCTTTGTGCACTAAGATAGGAATGTAAAACGGGACAGCCACTATGGAAAACAGTATGAAGTTTCCAAAAACAAATTAAAAATAGAATTACCATATAATCCAGCAATTCCACTCCCAGTTATATACTCAAAAGAATTGAAAGCAAGGTCTTCTTTGGGAGGCCAAGGCATGTGGATCACAGGGTGAGGAGATTGAGACCATCCTGGTTAACATGGTGAAATCCCATCTCTACTATAAATAACAAAAATTAGTCGGGCGTGGTGGCACATGCCTGTAGTCCCAGCTACTCTGGAGTCTGAGGCAGGAGAACTGCTTGTACCCGGGAGGCAGAGATGGCAGTGAGCTGAGATTGCACCACTGCACTCCAGCCTAGGCCACAGAGCGAGACTCTGTCTTAAAAAAAAAAAAAAAGAAGGAAGGAAGAGAGAGAGGGAGGGAAGGAA
>NW_022443911.1:0-3480 GCF_009761245.1 Sapajus apella
TTAAGTACAGGAAATACAGAGAGCACCACAAAGATATGTGTCAAGAACAGCAACCCCAAGGCACATAATCTTCAGATTCACCAGGGTTGAAATCAAGGAAAAAATGCTAAGAGCAGCCAGAGAGAAAGGTAGGATTACCCACAAAGGGAAGCCCATCAGACTGACAGTGGATCTCTTAGCAGAAACCCTACAAGCCAGAAGAGAGTGGAGGCCAATATTCAGCATCCTTAAAGAAAAAAAATTTCAACTAGAATTTCATATCCAGCCAAACTAAGCTTCATAAGCAAAGGAGAAATAAAATCCTTTACAAACAAGCAATTGCTCGGAGATTTCATCACCGCCAGGCCTGCTTTACAAGAGCTCCTGAAAGAAGCACTAAACATAGAAAGGAACAACCTGTACCAGCCACTCCATAAATGTACCAAATGATAAAAAGCATGGACACAATGAAGAAACTGTGTCAACTAATGGAGAAAACAACCAGCTAGCATCAAAATGGCAGGATCAAATTCACACATAACAATATTAACCTTAAATGTAAATGGGCTAAATGCCCAAATTAAAAGACACAGACTGGCAAATAGGATAAAAAGTCAAAACCCATTGGTTGCTGTATTCAGGAAACCAATCTCACATGCAAGGATACACATGGGCTCAAAATAAGAGGAAGCTTTACCAAGCAAATGGAGAGAAAAAAAAAGCAGGAGTTGCAATCCTAGTCTCTGATAAAATAGACTTTTAAACCAGCAAAGATCAAAGGAGACAAAGAAGGGCATTACATAATGGTAAAAGGATCAATGCAACAAAAAGAGCTAATGATCCTAAATATAAACACACCCAATACAGGAGCACACAGATACATAACGCAAGTTCCTAATGACCTACAAAGAGACTTAGACTCCCACACAATAATAGTGGGAAACTTTAGCCCTCCACTGTCAATATTAGGTAGATCAGTGAGACAGAAAATTAACAAGGATATCCAGAACTTGAACTCAGACCTGGACCAAGCAAACCTAATAGACATTTACAGAACCCTCCACCCCAAATCCACAGAATATAAATTCTTCTCAGCACCACATCACACCTACTCTAAAATTGACCACATAATTGGAAGTAAATCACTCCACAGCAAATGCAAAATTACAGAAATCATAACAAACAGTCTCTCAGAACACAGTACAATCAAATTAGAACTCAGAATTCAGAAATTAATTCAGAACTGCACAACTTCATGGAAACTGAACAACTGGCTCTTGAATGTTGACTGGATAAACAACGAAATTAAGGCAGAAATAAAGATGTTCTTCAAAACCAACAAGAACAAAGACACAATGTACCAGAATCTCTGGGACACATTTAAAGCAGTGTCTAGAGGAAAATATATAGCAATAAATGCCCACATGAGAAGCAAGGAAAGGTCTAAAATCGGCACCCTATTGTCAAAATTGGAAGAGCTAGAGGAGCAAAATAAAAAAAACTCAAAACCTAGCAGAAGACAAGAAATAACTAAGGTAAGAGCAGAACTGAAGGAGGTAGAGACACCAAAAACCCTTCAAAAAATCAATAAATCCAGGAGCTGGTTTGTTGAAAAGATCAACAAAATAGACCACTAGCCAGATTAATAAAAAAGGAAAGAGAGAAGAATCAAATAGATACAATAAAAATGATAACGTGTATATCACCACAGATTCCACAGAAATGTAAACCAGCATCAGAGATTACTACAAACAACTCTATGCACATAAACTAGTAAGCCTGGAAGAAATGGATAAATTCCTGGACACTTGCACCCTCCCAAGCCTAAACCAGGAAGAAGTTGAAACCCTGAATAAACCAATAATAAGGTCTGAAGTTGAGGCAGCAATTAATAGCTTACCAACCAGAAAAAGCCTAGGTTCAGATGGGTTCACAGCCGAATTCTACCAGACATACAAAGAGGAGTTGGTAATGCTCTTTTTGTAACTATTCCAAACAATACAAAAGGAGGGAATCCTTCCCAAATCATTTTATGAGACCAACGTCATCCTGATACCAAAACCCGACAGAGACTCAACAAGAAAAAAAAAAAAAACTTCAGGCCAATATCCATTGTGAACATAGATGCAAAAATCTTCAATAAAATACTGGCAAACTGATTACAACAGCACATCAAAAAGCTTATCCATCATGATCAAGTAGGCTTCATCCCAGGGATGCAAGGCTGGTTCAACATACGTAAGTCTATCAATGTAATTCACCACATAAACAGAACCAAAGAAAGAAACCACATGATATTTCAATACATGCAGAGAAGGCTTTTGACAAAATTCAATAGCCCTTCATGCTAAAAACTCTACACTAGAAAAGGATGCCCTCTCTCACCTCTCCTATTCAATATAGTATTGGAAGTTCTAGCCAGAGCAATCAGGCAAGAAAAAGAAATAAAGGGCATTCACTTAGGAAAGGAGGAGTCAAATTGTCTATATTTGCAGACAACATGATTGTATATCTGGGAGACCCCATTGTCTCATGCGAAAATCTCCTGAAACTGATAAGCAGCTTCAGCTAGGTCTCAAGATACAAAATCACTGTGCAAAAATCACAAGCATTCCTATACACCAATAACAGACTTAAAGAGAACCAAATCAAGAATGAACTGCCATTCATAATTGCTACAAAGAGATTAAAATACCTAGGAATACAACTAACAAAGAATGTAAAGGACCTCTTTAAGGAGAACTACAAACCACTGCTCAACGAAATAAGAGAGGACACAAACAGATGGAGAAACATTCCATGCTCATGGTTAGGAAGAATCAATATCATGAAAATATCCATACTGCCCAAAGTAATTTATAGATTCAACACTATCCCCATCAGGCTACAAATGACCTTCTTCACAGAACTGGAAAAAACAACCTTAAACTTCATATGGAACCAAAAGAGAGCCCACATAGCCAAGAAATTCTAAGCAAAAAAAAAAAAAAACAAAGCTGGAGGAATCACACTACCTCACTTCAAACTATACTACAAGGCTACAGTAATCAAAACAGCATGGCACTGGTACCAAAACGGAGATAACCAAAACGGAGATATAGACCAATGGACCAGAACAGAGGCCTAGGAGGCAATGCCACACATCTATAACCATCTGGTCTTTGACAAACCTATAGGTACATACTTGGCAATGTGGCTTGCTGCCTCAATCCTCATCACCTATATCTGGCATTACTCCCCATGTTATCCCTCCCCAATGGTCTATCCCCCACTGTCCCCCCCCAGTCCCCCCTACAGACTTCAGTGTGTGATGCTCCCCTCCCTGTGTCCATGTGTTCTCAATGTTCAACACCCGCCTATGAGTGAGAACATGCGGTGTTTGATTTTCTGTTCTTGAGTCAGTTTGCTGAGAATGATGGTTTCCAGGTTCATCCATGTCCCTACAAAGGACACAAAGTCATTGTTTTTTATGGCTGCATAGTATTCCATGGTGTATATGTG
>NW_022443912.1:0-3484 GCF_009761245.1 Sapajus apella
CTAAAAGCTGCGTTTGGATATTCCTGAGTGAATGGGAATATAACGTGCAATGAGAAATATCTGGCTGTAAAACAAGAGCGTAGCTACGTAGTAGAATGATTGTCAAGGTGTATATGCAACTTAGAGCGTTAAACAGATGTGAGAATGTAGCAGTTCAGAACCACTTTCTTTCGAGAATCTGGAAAGCGATATCTCAAGCCATATACAGGCACATACGAATTAGCTTTAGGATCGCGTCTAAACTACAGGAGAAACGTCGCTTTCAAACTGCTTTGCTGTGCGTTCGTTGACCTTAGGAAGTTGCATCTATTTTTAGATTCAGCGAGTTAGAAACACGTTTCTTCTGAAAGCTGCATTTGGATATTCCTGAGTGAATGGGACTATAGTGTGTAACGAGAAATATCTGGCTGTAAAACAAAAACGGAGCTATGTAGCAGATTGATTGTCAAGGTGTATATTCGACTTAGAGAGTTAAACAGATGTGTGAATGTAGCAGTTCAGAAACCCTTTCTTTGGAGAATCTGGAAAGAGATATTTCCATCCATATTCATGCTCATAAGAATTAGCGGTAAGATCGCATCTAAACCGCAGGAGAAACGTCTCTTTCAAACTGCTCTGCTATGTGTTCATTCACCTTAGGAAGTTGCATCTATGTTTAGATTCAGCGAGTTAGAAACACGTTTCTTGTAAAAGCTGCGTTTGGATATTCCTGATCAATGGGAGTATCGGGTGTAATGAGAAATATCTGTCTCTAAAACAAAAACGGAGCCATTTATCAGAATGATTGTCAAGGCGTATATTCAACTTACAGAGTTAAACAGATGTGTGAATGTAGCAATTCAGAAACACTTTCTTTCGAGCATCTGGAAAGAGATATTTCCAGCCCTATACAGGCTCATAGGAATTAGTGGTAAGATCGCGTCAAAACAACGGGAGAAACGTCTCTTTCAACCTGCTCTGCTATGTGTTGCTTCACCTTAGGAAGTTGCATCTATGTTTAGATTCAGCGAGGTGGAAACACGTTTCTTCTAAAAGCTACGTTAGGATATTCCTGAGTGAATGTGAGTGTAGGGTGTAATGAGAAATATCTGGCTGTAAAACAAAAACGGAGCTATGTAATAGAATGATTGTCCAGGGGTATATTCGACTTAGAGAGTTAAACAGATTTGTGAATGTAGCAGTTAAGAAACACTTTCTTTCGAGAACCTGGAAAGAGATATTTCCAGCCCTATACAGGCTCTTAATAATTAGCAGTAGAATCGCGTCTAAACCACGGGAGAAACGTCTCTGTCAAACTGATCTGCTATTTGTTCGTTCACCTTATTAAGTTGCATCTATGTTTAGATACAGCGAGTTAGAAACACTTTTCTTCTAAAAGTTACGATTGGATATTCCTGAGTGAATGGGCTTATAGTGTGTAATGAGAAATATGTGGCTGTAAAACAAAAACGGAGCTTTGAAGCAGAATGATTGTCAAGGTGTATATTCAACATACAGTGTTAAACAGATGTGTGAATGTAGCAGTTCAGAACCACTTTCTTTCGTGAATTTGGAAAGAGATATTTACAGCCATATACAGGCTGATAAAAATTAGCTTTAAGATCTCGTCTCAACCAGAGGAGAAACGTCTCTTTCAAACTGCTCTGCTGTCTGTTTGTTGACCTTAGGAAGTTGCATCTATGTTTCGATTCAGCTAGTTACAAACACGTTTCTTCTAAAAGTTGCGTTTTGATATTCCTGAGTGATTGGGAGTATAGGGTGTAATGAGAAATATCGGGCTCTAAAACAAAGATGGAGGTATGTAGCAGAATGATTGTCAAGGTGAATATTCAACTTTCAGAGATAAACACACGTGTGAATGTAGCAGTTCAGAAACACTTTGTTTCGAGAATCTGCAAAGAGATATTTCCAGCCATATACAGGCTCATAAGAATTAGCTTTAAGACCGCGTCTAAACCACAGGAGAAACTTCTCTTTCAAACTTCTCTGCAACGTGTTCGTTACGTTAGGAATCTGCATCTATATTTCGATTAGGCGAGTTAGAAACTCCTTTCTTCTAAAAACTGCGTTTCGATATTCTTGAGTGAATGGGAGTATACGGTGGAATGAGAAAAAACTGGCTACAAAACAAAAACGGAGCTAAGTAACAGAATGATTGTCAAGGTTTATATTAAACTTACAGATTTAAACTATTGGGTGAATGTAGCAGTTGAGTACCCCTTTCTTTGGAGAATCTGGAAAGAGATATTTCCAGCCATATACAGACTCTTAAGAATTAGCTTTAAGACCGCATCTAAACCACAGGAGAAACGTCTCTTTCAAACTGCTCTGGTATGTGTACATTGACCTTAGGAAGTTGCATCTATGTTTTGATTCAGCGAGTTAGAAACACGTTTCTTCTAAAAGCTGCGTTTCGATATTCCTGAGTGAATGGGAGTATAGGGTGTAATGAGAAATCTCTGTCTCTAAAACAAAAACGGAGCTCTGTAGCAGAATGATTGTCAAGGTGTATATTAAAGTTACAGAGTTAAAGAGTTGTGTGAATGTAGCAGTTTAGGAACCCTTTCTTTGTAGAATCTGCAAAGAGATATTTCCAGCCATATACAGGCTCATAAAAGTTAGCTTTCAGATCCCGTCTAAACCATAGGAGAAGCGTCTCTTTCAAACTGCTCCGCTGTGTATTCGTTGACCTTAGGAAGTTTCATCTATATTTCGATTCAGCGAGTTAGAACCACGTTTCTTCTAAAATGTGCATTTAGATATTCCTGAGTGAAAGGGGGAGTATACGTTGTAATCAGAAATGTCTGGTAATGAAACAAAGACGGAGATATGTAGCGGAATGATTGTCAAGGTGTATATTCAACTCAGAGAGTTAACCAGATGTGTGAATGTAGCGGTTCAGTAACACTTTCTTTCAAGAATCTGGAAAGAGATATTTCCAGCCATATACAGGCTCATAAAATTTAGCTTTAAGATCTCGTCTAAAATACAGGAGAAACGTCTCTTTCAAACTGCTCTGCTGTGTGTTCGTTGACCTTAGGAAGTTGCATCTATGTTTCGATTCAGCGAGTTAGAAACACGTTTCTTCTAAAAGGTGCGTTTCGATATTCCTGAGTCAATGGTAGTGTAGGGTGTAATGAGAAATATCTTTCTGTAAAGTAAAAACGGAGCTTTGAAGCAGAATGATTGTCAAGGTGTAGATTCAACTTACAGAGTTAAACAGATGTGTGAATGTAGTAGTTCAGAAACCCTGTCTTTGGAGAATCTGGAAAGAGTTATTTCCAGCCATACACAAGCTCATAAGAATTAGCGGTAAGATCGCGTGTAAATCACAGGAGAAAAGTTTCTTTCAAACTGCTCTACTGTGTGTTCGTCCACCTTAGGAAGTTGCATCTATGTTTAGATTCAGCGAGTTAGAAACACGTTTCTTATACAGGCCGCGTTTCGATATTCCTGAGTGAAAGGGAGTATAGGGTGTAATGAG
>NW_022443913.1:0-3476 GCF_009761245.1 Sapajus apella
GGTATCTGAAAGGGTTTATAGGCCTCTCTGCTGAAGCTATAACCCCATAATTCATCTGGAAGATGAATGCTGGCACTCAATAGTTGTTTACTCAATAAGTGTTTGCAAAATTGAAATGGACAGAAATTTGTATTCATACTTAAAACTTACCCTGGATATTTTCTGTGGCACGTGCTTTTCGAAGGTTTTGTCTGACAATGTTTTACGATATTTGGGTTAGTCAGTGTTCTCCAGAGGGACAGAGCTAATAGGATATAGGTATATATGGAAGGGAGTTTATTAAGGAGAATTAACTCACATGATCACAAGGCAAAGTCCCGCAGTAAGCCATCTGCAAGCTGAGGAAGAAAGAAGCCAGTAGTGGCTCAATCTGAGTCCAAAAGTCACAAAAGTAGGAAGCTGACAGTACAGCCTTCAGTCTGTGATTAAAGGGCCAGCAGTCCCTGGCAAACCACTGGTGTAAATTCAAACGTCCAAAGACTGAAGAACCTAGAGTCTGATGTCCAATGGCGGAAAGCATTCAGCAGGGGAGAAAGATGAAAGCCAGAAGTCTCAGCAAACCAGCTTATCTCACCTTCTTATACCTGCTTTGTTCTAGCTGGGCTGGCAGCCAATTGGACGGGGGCCACTCACACTGAAGGTGAGTCTCCCTTTCCTGGTCCATTGGCTCAAATGTTAATCCCCTTGGGCAACATCCTCACAGACACACCCAGGAGCAGTACTTTACCAGCTATCTAGACCTCCTTCAGTCCAATCAAGTTGACACCTAATATTAACCATCACAGAATTCTATATCACTACAGAAACATCAAACTAACTCTTAGAACTAACTCCTAATCTATGAGCTATTTTGAGTTTAAGCATCAGAAAGCATCAGGATGATAAGTAAGTCTCTAATTTTAATTTTAAAACATTTTATGTTGGTGGGGGGGATATGATACCTGCTATTAAATAGTAGCTTACTCTCATGGCTAATATGTTCTTTTCCCTTTTTTTTGTTCCTATTTTTGACACAAATTAACAATTTTCTGACTCTTCAGAAAGGATTCATTTGTCAATATTTCAGTTATTTATAATAATCTATATATTCTTGTGAAGCAGTTTTTAGTATATTTATCCATGTGAAGCAAGCAAATGAAATTATATTTAGCATCTCTGTGAAAATGAAAGCATTGTCTGTAATAATGTTTGTACATAATTATATATAAAGTATTTGTATGTAGTAGTATATATAAAGTATTTATACATAATTATATACGTATGTATGTATGTGTGTGTGTAAGTGTATATGCATATACATATCTATTATTGTTAAGATCAAGTTAGTTCTTTGCCAAGTCTGTGTTTAGCTTTTCCAACAGGTCTCCACAATAATAAAATTGTCAAGCTATTTTTCCTTAACAATTACTGACTCCAGCTATAAATCCCTAAACTGGTCAATAACCTATAACCCAGCACCTTTCGAAATGGAATGTGGGATATTTATGCTGCCCCTGAGAGCAGCTTGTATATAAAGTCCCAAACAGCAGTGCGTGCTGACCAGGACCACCATTCATGAGCAATAACACAAACACAATAGCATCGGCGTCTTCCCTTCTGTCTTCCCTCCCCCGCCTGTAATGTCTGAGACCACTTTCCTTGGAAGGCTTGAATCACACCCAACTTAACATATTAGGTGCTAGCTTAGCACACACGGCACCAACCCACACCACAGCTCATTAACCTTTAGACTATAAAAAAGAAAAAAAAACCTTGCAGAAATGTCAGTTTAACTTTCCATTTCAATAACAGGGTTTAGGGTTAACAAAGAAAGAAAACACAAAACCTCAGACTGTGTGGTCGTTATTGTTAGGAATCGTTCATTTCATAATTAGTTTTTAAGCCATAAAGTAAAGCATCTGAAGAAAATTAGCTTCTGATTGTATATTTTATTAAAAATTCATTATGTCATGGTTTTCAAAAATATATTAGGCTAACTTAAATATAGTGTAAAGTTGAGTAATCCTTTTACAACATGCTGGAATTCTTTTCAAAAGTATTAAGCATATATAAGACTTCTTTCTAATACATTCTCAGAACATTAAACAAATATTTATTGAGTGTTATGTGCTAGGCACAGCTCAAAATCACTGAAATACAGTGGAGAATAAAATAAACACAAGCTGTTGTCCTCAGGGTGCTTACAGGCATGTTAGTGTTTTACATCATCCTCTAATATACACTCATATGTGTCTTTCCCTTCAGGATGAATGTAAATTTCACAATGGTCAAAGTCCAAAATATGTGATTTATATTCTGGTTTGTTTGACATGTTCCTCCCTTCAAAGAAAAAAAAATCATGTTTTACATTAAAAATTAAAGTATTTTTATTGTCCTAGAAGCATGAAGACACGCAGTAAAGATCAGGTATCTAAAGGCTTCTTCCGACATGTAGCCTATCATGTGCCACACGGTCCCCAAGAGGCAGGTCACAGATAGGAGGAGATATGTGCTCCAGAAGAATTAGTGTGTCAGCTCAGGTAGCTCCAGACAGCAGTATACTGGAGGCCTTAACTAGCAGCAGAGTGCTGGGACAGGATGCTTCCTGGTGGTTCAAACTTTGCTATATTTTTTTGAGATACATAAAAATATTATAAGCTGTCAGAAAACTATGGCTTGTCACAGTAACTTAGATTATATGTACATGTATGTATATATGTATACGTGTGTGTGCATATGTATTTATATATACATGCATGTTCATATGTATACAGATATGCACACACACGGATACATATGTATACACACATATATGTATACATACACATAATCTAAGTCACTGTGACAAGTCAGTGTTTTATATGTAAGTCAGTATTTATATATAAACATAATTGATTATTACACAAAATGGGGGTCAAAGGGCCCACTCCCCTACATGATCAAAAATCTCATATAAGTTTGACTCTCCCACAAAATGGGGGTCAAAGGGCCCAGTCCCCTACATAATCAAAAATCTCAGATAACTTTTGACTCTCCAAAACCTTGACTACTACTAGTAGCCTACTGTTAACTGAAAGCCTTACTGATAATATAAGCAATTAACACATATTTTGTATGTTATATATGTTATATACTATAGTCTTACAGTGAAATAAGCTAGAGAAAAGAAAATGTTACTAAGAAAATTCTAAGAAAGAGAGAATCTATTTGTTATTCATTAAGTGGAATTAGATCATCCTAAAGAACTTGATCTTCATTGTCTTGATGTTGAGAAAGATGAGAAAGAAAAGAGGAGAGGTTGGTCTTGTTGTCTTAGGTGTGGCAGAGGCAGAAGAAAATCTGTGTGTAAGTGAACTCGTGCGGTTCAAACCCATGTTATTCAAGGTTTGCCAGTATATACATCTCTCTCTCTCTGTATGTACACATACACATATGTATACACGTATATGGATATTGTGTGTGTGTGTGTGTGTGTGTGTGTGTGTGTGTGTGTGTGT
>NW_022443914.1:0-3476 GCF_009761245.1 Sapajus apella
GTGTAACCTGAGACTGATCCAATATATCAGAAATCAAGTGACTTCTACACTCTGATCAGATTGTAATATCATTTACTAGTCTTTCTTTCTTGTTTTCTTCTCCCTTTATTTGCTCATCTCTTCATCTCTGGAATCTGTTTTTAAGCCTGAAATCCCAGTAGCTGTGCTTTCCTTCCCACTGTTATTTGTCTCTGAAACCTGTCTATCATCCTGGATATGCCTGCCTGTTTATTAGCTATCGGCTGACTCAAGGCAGCTGCTGCCTAGTCCTGAAGTATCTAGCAGTGTCCAGTATCTGCCTTGGACTACTTGGCCTGGGTAAATTTTATTGCTTCTCAATGGAGAATGCAATGGAGTCACAGCTTACTCCTGGGTTAGGTTCTAACATTAGTCTATTAGGTGAAGAAAAAAGTATAGATCACTGATAGTACTCTTGCAAATCTTATCAGATAAGAAAAAAAGAAATGTATCTCAAAAATGCCTCATTGCTGCTTTTTTTTCCAGCATTTGAATCAATCACTATGAAATGTTTGGTTTTCATTTAAGGTAATACATTATTCAAATCAGTGCTGTGTTTAAATACAAAAGTTCCACTTAGCTTAGCAAGATGCTGCCATTTTAAAAGGCATGAGGGAAAGGCCGTTCCTGTTCATTGAAGGAACTCACTGGAAGATTCCCCTGCATGATTTAAAGGATTACTTTTCCTTGATCTTTTATTTTTTTTGGTTATTATACATGATTCTTTGTAATTTATTTGCCAATAATATTTGTATATTTTTATGGCATACGTGTAATACCTTGATACATTCATGGAATGTATAATGATCAAATCAGGTTATTGATCAGGTATTTAGGATATTCATCAACTCAAATATTTATCATTTATTTTTTCAGGAACATTTCAAATCTTCTAGCTATTTTGAAATACATATTGTTAATTATAGTCGCCCTACTGTGCTATCGAACACAGGTATTTATTTCTTCTAACTAATGTTTGCAACCAATGACTAACCTCTCTTTATCCCCTACAACACACATAAACCCATCCCAGCTTCTAGTAGCCATCATTCTACACTCTACCTTCAGGAGGTCAGCATTTTTTGGCTCCAATATATGAGTGAGAACATGTGTTACTTGTCAGGGTCTGCCTTATTTCTCTTACTTTAATGGCCTCCAGTTTCATCCATGTTGCTGCAAATGAAGAGATTTTTATTCTCTCTTATGGCTGAACGGAATTCCCTTGTGCATATATACCAAATTTTCTTTACCATGCATCTGTTGATGGACACGCAAGTTGACCTCATATTCTAGCTATTGTGAACAGTGCTGCAATAAACATGGGGTTGCAGGTCTCCCTTTGATATACTGATTCCCTTTCCTTTGGAGAAATACCCAGGAGTGGGATTTCTGGATCGTATGGTAGTTCCATTTTTAGTTGTTTGAGAACTCTCTATACTGTTTACCTTCATAGCTGTACTAAATTACACTTCCATCAACAGTATGTAAGAGTTCCCTTTTCTCAGCATCCTTGCAAGCATTTATGGTCTTTTTAATAATAGCTCTCCTAGCTGGGGAAGATGACAACCCTGATTATTAGTGATGCTGAGAATATTTTTCATAGACCAGTTGGCCATTTATACTTCAATTCTTATGAATTAAAAACACACATACAATATAACCCAGTCAGTTAGGCATGGATATGATAACTATGAGATCGACTAACCCTGGGAAGTGGCAGTACCTGACCTATGCAAATGCCGTATCTTCCTGAACCCTTCCTCCAGAACTACTTTCATGTGACTAACTCTGTTTCCACTCTTTCATACTCTTTCTGTTTACATATTTTCCCCCACTTTCAAGTTCCTAAGCACTCCATTTTAATCTCATTGCACGACTGATTTTCAGCTTTGCTATTCTATGTGAGCACTGACTCCAAAAGGGACTTCCAATCTGTTTAGCTACTAGATGATGATACAGAATAGAGAAATAAACACAACATTAAATTCATATAACTGTATTAGCCTTTTACAAATCAGATCAGCCATGGCAATGAACTCTCACCATCCATATTTTGGTTCATTAATATTATAAGCAAATCTATTCCTCTGGGCAGATATTAAACATGAGAGAAATTAACAAAGCTGCACTAATACAATCACAACGTCAATAATTTATTGTCTGGGAAAAGGAACTGGTAAACCACATTTTAATTATATAGGTTCATCATGACACATTACTTTTGTGACATTTTAAAATTTGTTCACAAAGTACTTAATCCAGACAAGAAGGTTGTAATAAATCATAACCAGATACATTATACCAGCATACTTTTCTTTCAGTGTATTTCTCCCTAGCCTACTGTACATTTGTAAGAATATCCCTGGGGTCAGATATATTCAAACTCATTCATTTACCAAGCTGTACAAGTCTTTTTAAATATGTTACTTTAATATGTTACCAATGAGAGAACAAGTTAGTCAGTAAACAAATAAATGACTGAAAATATTACTGTGTATTCATGGATTTCATATTTGCTTCCAGGTTGCAATGCATGGAAAGGTAGAGAGTAACTTAGAATTAAAACCTGTTAAATTCAGGAACATGCTGGATAATTTTAAAAGTTGGAACAGCTATAAAGATGTAAAACCATGTTTCATTTGGGAAAAATGAAAGTTCCTAATAAGATTATTAAAAATGTGAAGATGAATTTCTATCACTTGTGTTTTGACAGCTCTTAAATCCATTACTGTCAATGTGCTTTCTTTTGGCAACAGTTCTAGTGATGAATCTAGGTTTAAACACATGAGACATGCTCAACCCTTTGACATTCTGGCCATCATGTTTCTTTACCAAGTTGGACACTTGAAAAAAAATGCTACTTAACCAGTTGTCTATGTTTAAAAAGAAAAAAAAGCAAATTAAAAAAAAATGCTCACTAAAAAGTACTCCCACATGCATTAGCATACATTAGCATATCTGATCATCTAAAGACAATTTATTTGGGACAGATATTATCCCAATTTATAGTTCAAGATACTAATATCAGACAGGTTTAGATTTGCCCAAGGTCACACAGCTTTAATTCTGAAAAGCTTCCAATATCATCCTTAGCTTCTATACCACCATACAACTGCTACAATGGAGCAAATGCACTTTGTTTACACTGGCATCACTAAGCCATGGAGCAGTGTCTCATATCGAGTACTTTAATGAATCTTTTGTAAATGAATGAACAGAGAAATGATTGAATGTCTGAGTCACTGTTGGGTTCCGTAAGAGAGGTGATTTGGCTACCCTTTGGCAGGAAATGAATCCTTGCAGCTCATTACAGTGGCAGCTACAGCTCTAGAGATCTCATAAATTTTGAAAATTCCTAAAACAAAAACACCTGAACTCCCAGTTGTAAGCTTCATTTAGAAATTTCCACCTCTTCTATGTGAGTCAAGTTAAGTTGGATATAACTATGAGATGTTTCA
>NW_022443915.1:0-3476 GCF_009761245.1 Sapajus apella
TCACAACTGAAATCCCACACTTTGGGAGGCTGAGGCAGATGGATTACTTGAGACCAGGAGTTCAAGACCAGCCTGGCCAACATGATAAAACCTTGTCTCTACTAAAAACACAAAAAAATCGGCTGGGTATGTTGCTGAGTGCCTGTAATCCCAGCTACTCAAGAGGCTGAGGCAGGAGAATCACTTGAACCTTAGAGGTGGAAGTTGCAGTGAGCCAAGAGTATTCCACTGCACTCCAGCCTGGGTGACAGAGCAAAACTTCATCTTGAGAACAAATAAAATAAAATAAAATAAAAAATAAACAAATTTTAGCTTAATAGAGATCAAACTAAAAATCATATATGGGACAATCAGGACAGAATATATGTGTGTGGATTGGAGAAACAAGTAAGAGTATTATATCTTCATCCTTAAGTTAGAAGTTTTAATCAGAAAAGAAAATCGATATATATATTTTTGAAATCACTTATTTAGAAATATGGATACGCATATGTCAAAAGGTAACTAACTAGATGAAGGGTGTAATCTTTGAGAAAAGAAATGGAGGAGGAGGAAAGAGAGAACTTTGTTTTGCACAATTGAGCTTTTAGAACTGCCTGATTTTTTTTTTAATTCTTCTACATGACAAATTACCATCTGACTTTTAATAATTATGGATCACTTTGATAAAGAATAAAAGTTAAATTATTTAGTAAAAAAGAAATTAATGTTAAATAAATAGACTTTAGTTATTCACTGATGAATTTCTTTATCTTGTTATTCATTTTCTTAAACATCTTTCACAATCATTTTAATGACTGTTTTATATAACTCCGATATCTGGATTTCCTATGTTTTATTGTCTGTTGTTTATCTTTATTTTTTATTAATTTGGTTCTTTTTCCAGACATCCCTGTTGACTTTTGATTAAATGCCACGTTATATTTTTAAAAAATTATAGTGTCTACACATTTGTTCTCTCTTCTCAGGAAGATTTGACTTTTCATCCAGCAGAAATTTGGGGTACATAAAGATCATTTTTGGCTAATCAGTTATTGAGATAATTTAAGACTGAACTTGATTCTCCAAAGGCTTTTGGTTTGCCCTTAATCTTTTGTTTAAAGGTTTAAATTTTGTTGTGTGTGTGTGTGTGTGTGTGTGTGTGTGTGTGTGTGTGTGTATATATATTTATGTATGATTGCACTTTAGGTTCTGGGGTACACGTGCAGAACATGCAAGATTGTTGCATAGGTACATACATGGCAATGAGGTTTGCTGCCTCCATTCCCCCATCACCTATATCTGGCATTTCTCCCCATGGTATCCCTCCCCAAGCTCCCTACCTCCCCACTGTCCCTCCCCAGTCCCCCCCAACAGACTCCAGTGTTTGATGCTTCCCTCCTTGTGTCCATGTGTTCTCATTGTTAAATACCTGCCTATAAGTTGAGAATATGTGGTGTTTGATTTTCTGTTCTTGTGTCAGTTTGCTGAGAATGATGGTTTTCTGATTCATCCATGTCCCTACAAAGGACAGGAACTCATCATTTTTTATGGCTGCATAGTATTCCATGGTGTATATCTGACACATTTTCCTTGTCCAGTCTATCATTGATGGGCATTTGGGTTGGTTCCAGGTCTTTGCTACTATAAACAGTGACACAATGAACATAAGTGTGCATGTATCTTTATAATGGAACGATTTATAATCCTTTGGATATATCTTAATGCACATAATATTTCAAGAGCTTCAACTGAAACCCTGGGATGTTTATCCGTGCCCCTCCTCCTAGGGAGGTTATAGACTCCAATTTCCCCCAAATTCTCCATTTCTTAGCCTCCTACCTGCTGCTTGCTTCCTTCCTCTCTTCCTTTTTCTTCCTTCCTTTCCCTCCCTCCCTCCTTCTCCCTGTCCCTTCCTTCTCTCTCTTTCTTTCTTGCTCCCCCTTTCTTCTTTCTTTCCTTCCTTCCTTCTTTTTTGTCATTCTTCTTTATGTCTTATTCTTTTTCTTTTTTCCTTTATTCCCTCCACCCTTTCCTTCTTTTTTTATTTCCCTCCTTTTTTTCTTTTCTTTCTCTTTCCTTCTCTCTCTTGCTCCTTCAGTTAGATGTTTTAATCAAAAAAGAAAATCAATATTTTTAAATGACTTATTTAGAAATATGGATATAAATATGCAAAGAGGTAACTAATTAACTAACTAGTGTAAAGAGTTAACCAACTCCTTCACACATGCCTTTCACCATGTGCAGTTTCAAGACAGGTGAATGAATACCTTTAAGGGGACAATGGAGAAGAATGGTGCCTCCACTTTTCCAAGGTTTCCTTTTGCTTCTATGCCTGTGATACTCTGAAGATCTCTAAGATGTTACTTCCTTTTGGCATGGTGGTTCAATGCTACTTGGAAATTAGCTAACATTTAAAGGAAAGGCAGCAGAGAAAGTCAGGGTCATTCTCTCAAATGCCTATAAGTTCTCTCCGGTTTTCTTAGCCTATTATTGAGGTCAAAACTTTGATTCCCGTTTTTTGGCTGGATAATACACGTTTTGAGAAATTTTTTTCAGACATACAAAACAGGCTTTCACATCTGAAGCCAGCTGTGATTTTCTTCCCTTGGTTAATATCTTGGGTTTTTGTCTGGTCTGAATTTTAGAACTTTAAAAGATTATCAGCATATGTGTAAATATAATCTTTTTATTAAAAATTCTGTAACAGAATAAATCTTTAGTTGTTTTCTTAAGGCAGTGACTGTGTTAGACCTCTTCTGAGCCTGTATCACATATTTATTCCTTTGAAACAACGTTAATGCTGAACTTCTTTTGCATTAAAAAAGAAACTAATATTTAAAATGCTTGTTATAGAACGTTCATACTATATGTTTATATACTATAATAGTTTACAATTATATATAAACATAAATATATAATTATTATAGTACTTCTATTTATAGAAATGCCATATATTAATACAATATGTTAAATATGTATATAATATATAAATATATAATATAAATTTATATTATATATAAATATAATATGTAAAGAGAATATATGTATATAATATATAAATTATGTTTATATTAATATATAGTCATGTGTAAATTTACATATATAAAATGATTTATATGGTATTCACATTTATTTATAGATAAATATATATAAATAATATTATATATAACATATATACTAATATAATGACACAGGTTATATAATATATATTATATTCTATGTACTATTATATTCATCCATAATATGTAATAATATACATATTTTATTATATAATTATAATATAAAGTATTACATATGTATTATATACAAGTGTATTTTATATAGTACATATTGACATATAGTATATAATCCATTATAAATAAATAAATATGTAAATTATAAACTTTTATATTCTATATTTATGTTTTATATATATAAATATTTATCTTTGATTCCATTTTTTAACTGGCTAATTTTTGTTTTTGAAATTTTCTTTCAAAAAAGGTAAAAAGCAA
>NW_022443916.1:0-758 GCF_009761245.1 Sapajus apella
AAAGGGCTAATATCCAGAATCTACAAAGAACTAAAACAGATTTAAAAGAAAAAAACAAGGCCTTTCAAAAGTGGGCCAAAGATATTAACTGACACTTTACAAAAGAAGACATATAGGAGGCCAACAAACGTATGAAAAAATGCTTATCATCACTGGTCATTAGATAAATGCAAATCAAAACTGCATTGGGATACCATCTCATGCCAGTTAGAATGGTGATCGTTATAAAATCCAGAGACAACAGATGCTGGAGAGGATGTGGAGAAACAGGAACACTTTTACACTGTTGGTGGGAGTGTAAATTAGTTCAACCATTGTGGAAGACAGTGTGGCACTTCCTCAAGGACCTAGAAATAGAAATTCCATTTGACCCAGCAATCCCATTACTGGGTATATATCCAAAGGATTATAAATCATTCTATTATAAGAACACATGCACACATGTTGATTGCAGCACTGTTTACAATACCAAAGACATGGAACCAACCCAAATGCCCATCGGAGATAGACTGGAAAGGGAAAATGTGGCACATATACACCCATGGAATACTATATAGCCATCAAAAACAATGAATTCATGTCCTTTGTAGGGACATGGATGAACCTGGAAACCATCATTCTCAGCAAACTGACGAACAGAAAATCAAACACTGCATGTTCTCACTCATAGGCAGGTGTTGAACAATGAGAACACATGGACACAGGGAGGGGAGCATCACACATTGGGGTCTGTAGGGGGGAACTAGGGGTGGGACAGC
>NW_022443916.1:858-3476 GCF_009761245.1 Sapajus apella
TCTGACAAAGGGCTAATATCCAGAATCTACAAAGAACTAAAACAGATTTAGAAGAAAAAACCAAACAAACCCATTGAAAAAAACAAACCCTGGCAAAGGATATGAATAGACACTTTTCAGAAGAAGACATATATGAGGCCAACAAACATATGAAAAAAAGTGCATCGTCACTGGTCATTAGAGAAATGCAAATCAAAACTACTTTGAGATACCATCTTACGCCAGTTAGAATGGCAATCATTAAAAAATCTGGGGACAACAGATGCTGGAGAGGATATGGAGAAATAGGAACACTTTTACACTGTTGGTGGGAGTGTAAATTAGTTCAACTATTGTGGAAGACAGTGTGGTGATTCCTCAAGCACCTAGAAATGGAAATTCCATTTGACCCAGCATCACATTACTGGGTATATATCCAAAGGATTATAAATCATTCTATTATAAGAACACATGCACATGAATGTTTTACAATAGCCAAAACTTGGAACCAACTCAATTGCCCATTGGTGATAGACTGGACAGGGAAAATGTGGCACATATACACCATGAAATACTATGCAGCCATCAAAAACGACGAGTTCGTGTCCTTTGTAGGGACATGGATGAACCTGGAAACCATCATTCTCAGCAAACTGATACAAGAACAGAAAATCAAACACTACATGTTCTCATTCATAGATGGGTGTTGAACAACAGGAACACATGGACACCAGGAGGGGAGCATCACACACTGAAGTCTTTAATGGGGAACTAGGGGAGGTACAGTGGAGGGTGGGGAGTTGGGGAGGGATAACATGGGGAGAAATGCCAGATATAGTTGATGGGGAGGAAGGCAGCAAACCACATTGCCATGTATGTACCTATGCAACAATCCTGCATGTTCTTCACATGTACGCCAAAACATAAAATGCAATTAAAAAAAAAAAAAAAACAACTCACACAAATCTGGGTGGCTGTTTCAACTGGGGCCTGGAATGCCTGAGAGACAGAGTCCCTCATTTAACTGGAAAAAAAAAAAAGGCTGTAACAGGGAGCCAGGTGATCTGGCTCAGTGGGTCCCACCCCTACAAAGACCATCAATTTGTAATGCTCTGGATTGAGAGTTTCACAGCAAGCATAGCTGGACCCTGGACAGTCCGTCTCTGTGGGGCGAAGGTCATCTGCCACTACCGAGTCAGTCCACCACTACCAAGACAGTCTACCATTACTGAGGCAGTCCACCATTACCGAGGCAGTCCGACATTACTGAGGATATCCACCATTACTGAGGATACCCGCCATTACCAAGGCAGTCCGCCATCACCAAGCAGTTACAACTATACCTCTATAAACAAAACCCCAGGGAAGTTCACACAGCAGCTGGTCAGAGCCCATGGCCACTCAGCAATGCCTCTGCTGGCAGACTGTAACTAGGCTACCTCCTCATTGGGCAGGGCATCTCTGAAAAAAGGCAGCAGCACATCAGAACCTCATAAATAAAGCCCCACCTTCCCAGGACAGAGCACCTAGGAAAAAAAGGCGGTTATGAGTTCCGCTGAAGCAGACTTAAACGTACCTGCCCAGCAGCTCTGAACGGAACAACGGAGCTCACAGCTCAACAACAGAGTTCCTATAAGGGACAGACTGTCTCCTCAAGCAGCCCTTGGACACCTGTATATCTGAAGAGACACCTCATAAAGGAGAGCTCAGATTGACATCTGGTGAGTATCATTCTGGGATGAAGATAACAGAAGAAACTGGCAGCAACCCTTATTGTTCTTTAGCCACTGCAGGTCATCCCCAGGCAAGCAGGGTCTGGAGTGGACCTCCAGCAGTCCTACAGCAGAGGGGCCTGACTGTTAGAAGGAAAACTAAAAAACAGAAAGAAAAAGCTTCATCATCAACAAAAAGGATGTTCACTCAGAGACCCCATCTGAAAGTCACCAACTACAAAGACCACAGGTAGATAAATCCACAAAGATGGAAAGAAACCAGCACAAAAAGAATGAAAATAGCCAAAACCAGAACACCTGTCCTCCTTCAAGTGATCACAACTCCTCACCAGCAAGGGAACAAGGCTGGATGGAGAATGAGTCTGATGAATTGACAGAAACAGGCTTCAAAAACTGGGTAATAACAAACTTTTCTGAGCTAAAAGAACATATTCTAACCCAATGCAAAGAAACTAAGAACCTTGAAAAAAGGTTTGACAAAATGCTATTGAGAATAAACAGGTTAGAGAAGAATATAAATAAAATGATGGAGCTGAAAAACAAAACACGAGAACTTCGCAAAGCATATACAAGTTTCAATAGCTGAATCGACAAAGCAGAAGAAAGTATATTGGAGATTGATTATCAACTCAATGAAATAAAACAAGAAGGCAGGATTAGAGAAAAAAAGAGTAGAAAGAAACAAACAAAGCCTCCAAGAAATATGGGATTATGTGAAAAGACCTAATGTACGTTTGATAGGTATACCTAAATGTGATGGAGAGAATGAATCTAAGCTGGAAAACACTCTTCAGGATATTATCCAGGAAAACTTCCCCAACCTAGCAAGGTAGGCCAATATTCAAGTCCAGGAAATACAGAGAATATCACAAAGATATTCCTCAAGAAGAGCAATCCCAAGGCACA
>NW_022443917.1:0-3475 GCF_009761245.1 Sapajus apella
AAGAAGAGAGAACAAGACAACCAACCACCTTATAGAGCAATGATTGACGAATGCAAGCCACACAGAGCTGCTAAAGAGAAAGCTGTAATGAGTATGCTGATAATAGAAACAGAGGTGAAATGAAAAAACAGACACTAAAGACATGTGTTCTGCAAGGAAAATGTTAAGACTGAGGCAAACCATTTGTAAACAAAGAGGAAGGACGGAGAAACAAACAAAAAGAGAGACATGACCAGTCGATCAAGCGTGAACTTAAAAGAAAAGCTTGAGTTCTTAATATAAGCCCAATAACACTCATTAGCATTTACTCTACAATTTGTTTTGTGTCAATACTTATATAACAAAGGGTTTAATTCATTTACTGTAAAATAAGACATCCCAAGAGTTAAACATGCTCATCCACCTGAACGTTGAAACATTCTTACTACAGAGTGAGAGAAAGAAAAAAATAAAGTTCCATCAACTTTCCACCTGGAGAAAAAATTTTTATTCACAATTCCAAAGACTAACTTATGCCTTGAAAAGTACACATTTAATACAATATGATTGGGGCTTTAAAGGTTTAAAAAAATTTAATCTAAAAATCCTAATCCAAGCTTCCAGTTGGAAGATATTAGAAAACAGGCTGTATCCACCTTTCCTATTTCCTATCCATCTTTTCTAATTTTTATTTTCTTCCATATGACGTATTTTCTAAACATAAGTCACGTAAATTTACACATTGTCAACCTTAGAAGAACAGATAAACTGAAAACATTCTAGAAATTTAACAGATTTAATCATTAGCTATATTATGCATATTTGTTAACTATAACATTCCGTTATACAAAAGCCCATTTGCCCGTTTGTTTATTCCCACTAAAACTATTACAAAATTGCTTACAGGCAAGATCTTATTCTAGGTATTCCAGGATACATACAAATATGTTCTTTATTTCAAGTGTCTCATAGTAATGCAGGAGCTTTACGATTATTTTTTTCAAGAAAAAAGCACACAAGCCTCTGAAATTTGAAATTTAGAATGATACAAGGACCCTGAGTGCTTATTTCTTTTAATTATAATGCAAAAACCTTGTGAAATTAAAGTCTTACCATAAGAATATGAAGAGTCTCTGCTTACCAAACAGGTTGTTTTTTGTTTTAATTAAATGCATATTCTTCAAAGAGATAAAGAATTTAAACTATATTCTTAATTTTAAAAAGACTTGGAGAACACAGTGTAAACCCTCTGTAATACAGATTTCAGAACAGAACTTAAATTGCTAATCTCCCACAATTTTTTGTTGTTGTTGTTGTTGAATTAGAGGTAAGGTCTTGCTATATTGCCAAGCTTGGTCTTAAACTCCTGGACTCAAGCAATTCTCCTAGCTTCATCTCTTCAACAGCTGGAACTACAGGCACACGTTAGCATGTCTAGTTAAATTTCCCCAATTTCCGGTATTACTGTAGTCTAATTATAGAACCAAAGATAAAAATAAAGAAATAGCTCTCCGCAAAAAACTGTATGATATCAAAGTAAGTGTACAAGAAATTAAAAGAAACGATATGCTATGCGTAACAGGGGGATTCCATGATTCCTACAATAAGTCATCTGATCTATTAAAGATTCATTTAAACAGACGTATCATTAGTCATACTCAAATTATTTACAACTCAAAGTAAAGACACTTACTTAAATAAGCCTAGACCAAAATTTGTATTTCCTCTATTGCAAGAAAGCATTCTCTAACATAAATTTTCTGTCACCATATGTTTTCCAGCCCATTATTTTCTGATCCAAACTCTCAAAGTATTTATCAACTATTTCTTTTTTGCCAAGTAAAAAAAAAAAAAACAAACATTAACCCCTCCTATTTCTTTGAAATGGTTATCTCTAATAAAATTTTTAATACGACATAAAACAATGATAGGTAGACAACTGCTGAAGTTTAGAAGATAACAATGTAAACAATGAGATTCAGAGTGAGAAAATTAATTTCACAAGTGAGTACTTTACCACAGAATCAGAATCAGACTCATCCTCTGACACAGGCTTTGCACCACCCTCCGGTCTCTGCAGACACCTATAGAGCAAAACGATACAACGAAAATGAGCAGGTTTATTTCTTAAAACAAAACAAACACTGTCAGTCTATACATCCATGTCCCCTCCCAAAAAATGGTAAAACCGGGTGTGAGGAAGGTCAGTTACCTGCACATTAAACAATATTTCTCAATATAATTTACATATGGTCTCCCTTTTAGAAAACATTTTAGTTACCTATTTCTACCTCCACCTCTCCCAAACTATGAAATATCCAATCAACACGCCCGTAAACCCATAACAAATACTGACAGGCAATACAATGGCACAGCCAGACAATACTTTGTCCTTGGAAATTATCTACCCTAAAGGCTAAACTGAAAATTCAATTGATATCTCACAGAACTTTTGCTACTGAACTGGAATAAACCTGATAACCTAAAACAAGGTAGAAAATGCACTGTCTCTTCTCCATTAACTATTTCTGATTCAAAGACTAATCTGTGTCACTGGAAAACGGGAGTCTTGGATCTTCAGCATGTAAGCTACTTAAAGAGTGCCCGTTGATTCTGTTTACTCTAGAACACTACACGGAGCCCCCGGAAACACTAGACATGTTTGAAAGCTGAGTGTACAACAATCAAAATACAAAGGTTTACGCTGTTATTGGGAATATCCTTCACAGAAGATTAAAACATTAAAAATTATAAAATCTAATTACGGTTATTATATAGATCCTGCCTTATTCAGGTCCACAAAACCCAGCAAGATTAAAAGCCTTCACAGACACTCGCACTCAAGACAGACTGCTGGAAAAGTCCCCCTACTGAATAGTTACAGCTCCAATTCATTTATCCAATTATCCAATTATCTTCCTTCCCATAGGCTCCCACTTGTGGATCCCTCTTCGGCAGGGATCCATGGCAGTATCCAATCTATACCTTCAGCCTAGAAAACCCCTGATTCCTAAGAAGACAATCTAAAGTAATTGAGATTAGGAGTTTTCTATTCCACTGCTGCTGGAAAGTAAGTAAGTCTCAGTCAGCCACCCCAAGCATCGGGATGTTACCGCCTACCCAACTGAAGCTTCATTACCGATTTGCCAACCAATCCTACCTTTGCCCTAACCCCTACAGGTACATGAGAGAATTGAGAAAAGAGGCAAAAAAAAAAAAAAAAAAAAAAAGACATCCATCCCGCGTCACATATCTATGTACTTAAGCTATATCCAGCTCCCTAATTTGTGAGGTGTTCTAACCCCTCTGTAAGCTTGGGTGGAAGAAGATACCACATTCCTATGTTCTCCAGAGACTCTTTCCAGTGGCTCAAATTCTTTTAACATTTTTCAATAAAAACTTTAAAGTTTGGTAGTTCCTCCAGTTAAACAAACAAACAAAAAAGGCAGCAGCCTTTTCAGAACTCCTTGAATACCCTATTTTAATATGCCTTTCT
>NW_022443918.1:0-3474 GCF_009761245.1 Sapajus apella
TTTGTCAAGCTGTAAAATCATCTTATGGAGTTAAATTGATGTGTGTGAGCAGAGGTTCTGAAATCTTTTCTTTGAGGAATCTGGAAACAGACATTTCCAGCCTTACCCAAGCATTTAAGTCCTACCAGTAAGACTGCGTTTAAAACACAGGAGAAACGTATGGTTCAAAATGCTCTGCTTTGTGTTCGTTCGCCTTAGGATGTTGCATCTATGGTCAGATTGAGCGAGTTAGAAACACGTTTCTTGTAAAAGCAGCGTTTGGATTTTCCAGTGTGAGAGAGCCTGTAGGCCGTAATCAGAGACATCTTGCTCTAAAACAAAAACACAGCTATCTAGCAGAATGCTTGTCAAGCTGTACACTCTTCTCACAGCGTTTAACTGACGTGTGTGTGCAGCAGTTCAGAATTCCTTTCTTTGGAAAATCTGGAAACAGATATATCCAGCCATATACAGGTATATGAGAACTACCAGTAAGACTGCATTTAAAACACCGGAGAAACGTCTAGTTCAAAATGCTCTGCTTTGTGTTCGTTCACCTTAGAGAGTTGCATGTATATTTAGATTCATCGAGTTAGAAACACGTTTCTTCTAAAAGCTGCGTTTGGATATTCCAGAATGACTGAGACTAAAGGCTGTAATGAGAAATATCTTGCTCTAAAACAAAAACGCAGCTATCTAGCAGAATGGTTGTCAAGCTGTACAATTAACTTCCAGAGTAAAAGTAATGTGTATTTGCAGCAGTTCAGAAATCCTTTTCTTCGAGAATCTGGAAACAGACATTTCCAGCCATACACAGGCATATGAGAGATACCAGTAAAACTGCGTTTAAAACACTGGAGAAACGTCTATTTCAAACTGCTCTGCTTTGTGTTCCTTCACCTTAGGAAGTTGCCTCTGTGTTTAGATTCAGGGAGTTAGAAAAACGTTTCTTCTAAAATCTGCGTATGGATATTCCAGAGTGACATAGACTAAAGGCTATAATGAGAAATATCTTGCTCTAAAACAAAAACGCAGCTATCTAGCAGAATGGTTGTCAAGCTGTAAAATCATCTTATGTAGTTAAATTGATGTGTGTGTGCAGAGGTTCTGAAATCTTTTCTTTGAGGAATCTGGAAACAGATATTTCCCGCCTTACCCAGGCATTTAAGGCGTAGCAGTAAGACTGCGTTTAAAACACATTAGAAACATCTAGTTCAAACTACTCTGCTTTGTGTTCGTTCACCTTAGGAAGTTGCATCTATGTTTAGATTCAGCGAGTTAGAAACACGTTTCTTCTAAAAGCAGCTTTTGGATAATCCAGTGTGAAAGAGCCTGTATGCCGTAATGAGAAACATCTTGCTCTAAAACAAAAACGCAGCTATCTAGCACAATGGTTGTCAAGTTGTACAATCAACGTACAGATTGAAACTGGTATGTGTTTGCAGCAGTTCAGAAATCCTTTGCTTCGAGACCTGGTAACAGATATTTCCTGCCATATACAGGCATATGAGAACTACCAGTAAGTCTGCATTTAAAACCCAGGAGAAACGTATTGTTCAAACTGCTTTGCTTTGTGTTCATTTACCATAGGAAGTTCCATGTATATTCAGATGCAGCGAGTTGGAAAAACGTTTCTTCCAAAATCTGCGTTTGGATATCCCAGAGTGACTGAGACTTAAGGCTGTAATCAGAAATATATTGCTCTAAAACAAAAACGCAGCTATCTAGCAGAATGGTTGTCAAGCTGCACAATCAACTTACAGAGTTAAACTGATGTGTGTTTGCAGCAGTTCAGAAATACTTTGCTTCGAGAATCTCGAAACAGATATATCCAGCCATATACAGGCATATGAGAACTACCAGTAAGACGGCTTTTAAAACACTGGAGAAACGTCTAGTTCAAACTGCTCTGCTATGTGTTCGTTCCCGTTAGGAAGTTGCATCTATGTTTATATTCAGCGAGTTGGAAAACGTTTCTTAGAAAATCTGCGTTTGGATAATCCAGATTGACTGAGACTAAAGGCTGTAATGAGAAATATCTTGCTATAAAACTAAAAGGCAGCTATCTAGCAGAATCGATGTCAAGCTGTACAACCTTCTTACGGAGTTAAACTGACGTGTGTTTGCAGTACTTCAGAAACCCTTTCTTTGCACAATCTGGAAACAGATATTCCAGCCATATGCAGGTTTATAAGACCTTGCAGTAAGACTGAGTTTAAAACACAGGAGAAACGTCTAGTTCAAACTACTCTGCTTTGTGTTCGTCCACCTTAGGAAGTTGCATGTATACTTAGATTCAGCGAGTTAGAAACACGTTTCTTCTAAAAGCTGCGTTTGGATATTCCAGAATGACTGAGACTAAAAGCCGTAATGAGAAATATCTTGCTCTAAAAGAAAAACGAAGCTATCTAGCAGAATGGTTGTCAAGCTGTGCAATCTTCTTACAGAGTTAAACTGACATGTGAGTGCAGTAGCTCAGAAATCCTTTCGTTGCAGTATCTGGAAACAGATATTTCTATCCATATACAGGCATATGAGAACTACCAGTAAGACTGTGTTTAAAACACAGGAGAAACGTCTATTTCAAACTGCTCTGCTTTGTGTTCATTCACCTTAGGAAGTTGCTTCTATGTTTAGATTCAGGGAGTTAGAAAAAGGTTTCTTCAAAAATCTGCGTTTGGATATTCCAGAGTGACTGAGACTAAAGGCTGTTTTAAGAATTATCTTTCTCTAAAACAAAAACGCAGCTATCTAGCAGAATGGTTGTCAATCTGTAAAATCTTCGTATGGAGTTAAATTGATGTGTGTGTGCAGAGATTCTGAAATCTTTTCTTTGGGGAATCTGGAAACAGATATTTCCAGCCTTACCCAGGCATTTAAGATCTAGCAGTAAGACTGCGTTTAAAACACAGGAGAAACGTCTAGTTCAAACTGCTCTGCTTAGTTTTCGTTGACCTTAGGAAGTTGCCTCTATGTTTAGATTCAGCGTGTTAGAAACACGTTTCTTCTAAAAGCTGAGTTTGTATATTCCAGAATGACTGAGACTAAAGGCTGTAATGAGAAATATCCTGCTCTAAAACAAAAATGCAGCTATCTAGCAGAATGGTTGTCAAGCTGTGCAATCAACTTAGAGAGTTAAAGTGATGTGTGTTTGCAGCAGTTCAGAAATCCTTTGCTTCGAGAATCTGGAAACAGATATTTCCAGCCATATACAGGCATATGAGAACTACCAGTAAGACTGCGTTTAAAACCCAGGAGAAACGTCTAGTTCAAACTTCTTTGCTTTGTGATTGTTCACCTTAGGAAGTTCCATGTATGTTTAGATACAGCGAGAGAGAAAAACGTTTCTTCTAAAATCTGCGTTTGCATATTCCAGAGTGACTGAGACTTAAGTCTGTAATGAGAAATACCTTGCTCTAAAACAAAAACGCAGCTGTCTAGCAGAATGTTTGTCAAGCTGTAAAATCATCTTATGGAGTTAAATTGATGTGTGTG
>NW_022443919.1:0-3474 GCF_009761245.1 Sapajus apella
TAGGTAAGTGACACCGTCACCCTATGTCAGATGTTAACATGTCTAGGTGTGTTGGGGTGATTTGAGACCACACGACCTTGTGCCACAGACTGGAATTCCTGGGCCAGAGGGAGACATTTGATTGCCACGTTATGATCTTCTCACTGAGTGTAAACGCAGTCTTGTTTCACTTTGGATTATTTATTCTGCTGACATCTTATAAGGGCACTTTGAATTTCCAAGCATATAATAGTTTTTTATTAGCTTTTAATTATGGACTTCTAGCACAATTCTGTGATCAGAAACGTGCTGTGTCATTGGATTTGTCTGACATACATTGAGATTTGCTTCATGAACAAAATAAGCCGGGTTAATTTTTGTAAACGTACCATGCATGCTTAAAACCAGTGTAGCTCCAACATTTGTTCCTGAGATACAGGATGATGGATGGATGGCTCCATGGATGTGACGGGGACGGTTACTGTTGGGAATTTCCGCCTCCTTCTGATGTTTTGTTGCTTAGAATATGAATGGCTGAGAGAGGGCTGTGGAGCTCCCACTCTGCTTGTCTGTGAGGTTCTTCCTGTTGTCCGGCCATCATTTGTTTTTTATGTCTTGCAGCCAAGACTGGCCGTGAGAAACCCTGGGGGCTCAGGAAGGAAGGAGCCACCCAGAAGCAGGAACAGGGGGCTGGTGGGGAAGACCAGAAATCAGGTCTCTGAAGGTCCCAGAGAGCCTTGGGGGGTACATGGGGGGCTGAGTTGGGGTAGCGGCATTTGAGTATGCGGGTGCTCCGTGGAACGCCCACTGTGAGGTGGGCTGGGATGGGGATTGGGATTGGTGGAGAGGGAGTACAAAGCCCCAGGGTTGCTTAGGCAGCACCCAGACAGGAAAAGGTGTGGTGGAAACCAGAGCCCTGGTCTCCATCTAATTGCTCCCGAGCCTCCCACTTTCTTGCCCTGTGTGTCCTGTGGCTTCCCTGATAGACTTTCTCCCTGACTTGTAGCTGAACCTTCCTCTCACCCTTGAAGACTTAGTTTGAACCAGATTCTTTCCCAGACCCCCTCCTCCAGGTGCCCAACATCCCATTTTCCCCTTCCTCACCCACCCTCCCGTCCCCCTCCTCAACTCAGATCCCACCCCCTTCCCTCCCCCAGCACTAAGCCACCCCCACCTCTGTCCTGGCCACCTCAGGGTGCCCTGAAAGGCCCAGGAAATTCAGGTGCTATGGCTGCTCTTTTGGCTCCTCCTGGGGTTTCCCAGCCATCAATCCACCCATATGAGTAGACACTGGACCCGTGGCGTTTCTTCTTTGCTATTGGGCTGTGTCACACAGCAAATTGTACAGTGCAGGCCTGTAATTTCAGTGCTTTGGCGGGTTAAGGTGGGCAGATCACCTGAGACCAGGAGTTTAAGACTAGCCTGAACATCAGAGAGAAACCCAATCTCTACAAAAGATTCCAAAAAGGATTAGTTGGACACCTACTGCACTCTTGTCTCAAACAGAATAAACCAAAACAAAGTGAAATGTCATTTGAGTTTTGCGTCATCTGGCTTGATGACTTTTTAGGAACTTCTGAGTCATCCATGTCTTCTGCTCTTGGGGGCTGCCTCTAGGGAGTCTGTGTCCAGTCAGTGTGATGGGAGCTGAGAAGCCCATCAGATGGAGAGGAAAGGGGTGTGCCTGCTGGGAGGTTTGCAGTATGAGAGTCCCTAGGAGCGACATCATGACCAGGATGTGAATGAGGACTGTACTGTCCTTTGTTTTGTAAAATGTGTTTGGTGCAGATCATGGATTGACCCAAAGGAGAAAGGGTCTTAAAGGCCTTATGTTACTCAAATAGAAAGAAATGACAGGCCAGGTGTGGTGACTCACGCCTGTAATTGGGAGGCTGAGGCCGGCAGATCAGTTGAGGTCAGGAGTTCCAGACCAGCCTGACCAACATGGTGAAACCCTGTCTCTACTAAAAGTACACAAAATAGCCAGGCATGGTGGCAGGCAGCTGTAATACCAGGTACTCAGGAGGCTGAGGCAAAAGGATGGCTTGAACCCAGGTGGCAGAGGTGACAGTGAGCCAAGATTGCACCACTGCATTATAGCCTGGGTGACTGAGGAGGACACTCTCAAAAATAATAAAATAAAAAATTAACAGGAAATCAAACACCACATGTTTTCACTCATAGGTGGGTGTTGAATAATGAGAACACATGGACACAGAGATGGGAGCACCATATAATGGGGTCCGTTGGGGGGAAATAGGGGAGGGACAGTGAGGGGTGAGGAGTTGGGGAGAGACAGCGTGGGAAGAAATGTCAGATATAGGTGAAGGGGAGGAAGGCAGCAAATCACAATGCCGCATGTGTACCTATGCAACAATCTTGTGTGTTCTTCACATGTACGCCAAAACCTAAAATGCAATTTAAAAAATAAATAATTTTGTGATTTTTTTTTTTGAGACAAAGTCTCCTTCTTGTCTCCCAGGCTGGAGGGCATGGAGGGCAATGGCACCATCTCGGCTCACTGCAACCTCTGCCTCCCTCTTTCAAGCCACTCTTCTACCTCAGCCTCCTGAGTAGCTGGGATTCCAGGTGCCTGCCACCACACCTGGCTAATTTTTGTATTTTTGGTAGGGATGAGGTTTCACCATGTTGGCCAGGCTGGTCTGGAGCTCCTGACCTCAGGTGATCTGTTAGCCTCAGCCTCCCAAAGTGCTGGGATTACAGGCATGAGCCACTGCGCCTGGACTTTTTGTGATTTTTTTAGATTGACAGCTATTGTTAGTGTTAATGTATTTTATGTGTGGCCTAAGGCAAGTTTCCTTCTTTTAATATTGCCCAGGGAAGCCAAAAAATTGGATATGCCTGCTTTACATCAATAAAAAGAAAAAAAAAAGACACTCTACATTTAGAATGCCTGAAAACACTGCCAGCCATGCAAAAAACATGAGACTGGTGACTTCCAATCTTTCTTGAAGCAGTGGAATCCCCTGGTGATATCTGAGGTGTGTGGTTACCTCTTAAAGAAGCTTGACGGTTTCTAAGGATTATCATTTTTTACTGAAATATTGTAAATGTCACTGACCTTTATTTCAACTGTTATTATTCCAGGCGATCATTTTTCCACCTGATTATTTGTATCCTGGGCATGACTTTCTTGGCGTTCTGTGGATGCTTATCACTATTGTGTTTCTGGGAGTTTCTACAGTAGGTCTTTTACTCCAAAAACTTAGCTCGTGTGAGAGTATACTAACTTCCTGTAGAGGTATACTTGTAATCACACATAAGGAAAAATCATTTAAAACAATTCATGGTTCTGGACTTTATTATGAATATTGGGTTTCACCAAAAACATCAGAGAAATGATTTATTAGTGTAAGAATTATAAAAATATCTGCCATTTACATCATAAAAATTAAAAAGGTTGGTGTTTGTTTAATAGAATGTCAACAGAGCTTTGGGTCAAAAGATAAGTTTGTTTGTTTTTTTAACCTTTGT
>NW_022443920.1:0-3474 GCF_009761245.1 Sapajus apella
TAACACCTGGCATAAGACCCCAGGCACTGAGCAGTTTACCTAAATCCTTGCAGGCGCCTATCCTTGGGGCATGGCAGGGACCAGGACCAGGACAGGTGTCTAGAATGGGGTAGGGGAGAGGCTCAGAGGCCCCAAGAGAACACAAGCCTGGAGGAGGCCCCGCTGGGGAAGGAGCCTCACCTACCCTGTACTCTACTCCAGACACTGCAGCTAACAAGCTGTGCACCCTTCAGTAAGGGTGGCACCCTCTCTGGGCCTCAGCTCCAAAGTCTGTAAAACATACGGAGCAATGGTTCACAAAACTTGGAAGGACTTAAAAGAGTGTGTGTGTGTGTTTGTGTGCGTGCACGTGGGTCTGTTATGGGTTGAATTTGGTTCCTCACATATGTTGAAGTCGTGACCCCCCATGCCTGTGAACGTGGTGTTATTTGGAAATAGTTTTCTTGCAAATATCAAGTTAAGATGGGACCACAGTGGATGAAGGTATGCCCCACACCCAGTGAATGCTGTTTCCTGGAGAAGGCCATGTGAAGACACCACCCAGGATGCCAACACGTGGGACAGAGGCAGAGACTGGCATGATGCCACCATAGCCAAGCATTGCCCATAGTGACCAGAAGCTAGAGGTGGTATGGAACGATCTTCCCTAGGACTTTCAGAGGCAATGTGGCCCTGCTGACAACTTGAGTTTGGACTTCTGGCCTCTAGAACTGTGAGACCAAACATGTCTGTTGCATTAAGCCTTCTGGTTGGTGGCAATTTAATACAGTAGCCCTTGGAACTTGATGCAGGGTGCTTACTAAACGTGCAGAAGCACATTGATCTCTGAGGAGATCCAAGTTGGTAAGGCACAGCCTAGGACTCCTGTGGAATTTCAGAGCACAGTGTGATCCTGCCAGGCAGGTGGGGACAGGGGACAGTCTGCAGACCACACAGTCAGTCTCAGCCCCGCTGGCTATCACTGAAGAGCGAGGGCCCCACCCACCTCGGTGCAGCCTGGGAGAGTGCCTGACCTCCCTGAATCTGTCCCTCATCTGTCCTGGGGCCACTGGGTTGTGGGGAGGAAGAAAGAAGGCTGAAAACGCCTATGACCACTCCACAGACCCCAGAATGGAGCCAATGAGGAGGCACCGGAACAGCTGTCCCAAATAAATCTGGGACAGGGAAGCAAGAGGACCAGTCCCCTGCTGAGTGTCCACCACAGGCTCATTCCCAGGCATCTGGTTCCATCGGGCGTGGGGCTTACAGATCCTGGAGCAGCCAGGAGCCTGGTTGGGAAACAGGAAGTGACCATCAGTGCCAGAGAACAAGAACCTTGGAAGGAGATGCTCCTTTGAAATGGCCACAGCTGCTGGACTATCAACCCACAAATGCCATCTTCATCCAGCTCCAGATGCCAGGAAGGGAGGAAATTCCCTTCTCACAAGCACTTACTATGTGCAGATGTTGTACAAATTGTCTGTTTTCCTCCTAAGGATTCTGCAAGGGAGATGTTAGATGTTCCCATTTGACAGTGGGGAAGACTGAGTCTCAGCAAAGTAAAGTCACAAGGTCAAGTTCACCCAGCCAGGGACACAGAGGAGGCTGATGGAAACACTGAGAGAGCACCTGCTATGTCACGTGCCTTGGCTATGCAGGCAGTGGGAACTGCTATACAGACCCCCAAAAACCACCCTATGGAATACCTGATCCAAGATGAGGAAACAGGTGTTCAGAGAGGTTCCTTGCTGGGATTGCCTGGCCATGTCAGGGCAGAGTAGGCATTGGAGGCAAGCTCTGCTCCTTCCTACTTCCCAGGGCTGCTGGGAGGCAGGAAGGGGAGGAGATGGGGCCAATAATGGCTAATGACAGAAAATACTTACGTAGTTGTGGTTTTCCATCAGGCACTGCTCTAAGCAATCTATGCCTATGAACATATGTAATCTTTGCAATATTAACCCCATTGGAGATAGGGCCAATTATTATAACCATTTTACAGGGGAGGAAACTCAGCTGCCAGGAGGCAGCTGGGCTCATATTCAAACTTGGGCAGCCCAGCTACTACCTCTCCATTATAAGAAGGGCTGGGTGTTGGGCCGATGGAGGAGCTGCTTTGTCTTGGCGCCAGGCCTAGCCTTGGATTCAGCGTGTGTTCCCTGCACCCAGAGCAACGCTCTGGCCCCGTCCAGGGTGCTCGTCTGCAGTTCCTCAAGTGGCCACTAGATGGCGAGACCACCCGGGCAGTGAGGAATTGCTGGCCAGAGAGGAACGGGAGGGAAGTCCGGGCATCTTCCCCAGGAACTGTCAGCCTGGTCCTGGCCACCCACCTCCAGCTACCCGGAGAAGTCAGGCGAATGAGGCCTGCTGTGGTTTCGGAGGGTCAGGCTGAGGTGTAGGCCATGGTCTGGGGCTGGGGCAAGGCCCAGCTGGCAGCGGGAACGCAGCAGGAGCCCACCCTGGCCCAGAATGTGCTCCCCAGAGACCAAGAGGGCCTAGGATGAAAGAGTCTGGGTGTCAGGGAGGCATGGGGGAGGTGCAGTAAGAGCTGCTTCTCACCATCCCCTGCACCTGGAATACCGCAACAGCTGTCACCTCCCAGCTTCCATGCCTGCCCCTGCCCCAGCTAACCTCTAAGAAATGCAAATGAGGGCCAGGCGCGGTGGCTCACACCTGTAATCCCAGCACTTTGGGAGGCCGAGGTGGGTGGATCACGAGGTCAGGAGCTCAAAACGAGCCTGACCAACATAATGAAACACCATCTCTATTAAAAATACAAAAATTAGCCAAGCATGGTGGCGCTTGCCTGTAATCATAGCTACTCAGGAGGCTGAGGCAGGAGAATTCCTTAAACCTGGGAGGCGGAGGTTGCAGTGAGCTGAGATTGCACCACTGCACCACAGCCTGGGTGACAGAGCGAAACCCTTTTTTTCAGGAAAACAAACACACACACACACACACCCACCCACCCACCCACCCAGACATTGTACCCTGCACTTTAGAGAAGCCAGGCTCTGGCATGGCCTGTGGACTGTTTTGTCTTCCCAACCTCACCTCCCTCGCTCGCTTTATAAGTGCTGCCACGTGGTCCTCAAGACAAAGTCCTGCCTCAGGCCCCTTCTCTCTGCAAGGCTCACCCTCACCAGTGAGGCCCCTTTTCCTGCCCACTCTTTCTGCTTCCTCCCTGCACAGCATTTACCACGCCCTGACCACAGACCAAACAGCTCTAGTTTGCTGTATCTTCCTGGCCCCACTGGAATGCACCACCCAGGAGGCCGGCACCTGGGCTGTCTCTTTCACTACCCAGTCCCTGAACCTAGAGCACCGCCTGGCATAGGTAAAACACACACATGTTTTCTGAATGAACAGAGGAATAGATAAGGGGTGGGAAACGATGGTTTAGCGCTGAATCTGGCTCACTGCCAACTCTTATAAATACTTACTGGAATACAGCCATATGCATTCACTTACACATCATCCATAGCTGCTTTCACAAGA
>NW_022443921.1:0-3473 GCF_009761245.1 Sapajus apella
TTTAAACTCCTCCTTGTCTGGAGTTCTGCTTCTGAATCCCAGAGGATGTGCAGGCCACACCTTATTCTCTGGCACATCCTCAAAAATGTAGGAGTCAAATGTGCTCCTCCCCGTCCCTCCCACCTCCCCCAAGGCCCAAGTAGATCCTTGGTCTGCCCTCCAGCGTGGGTGCAGCTGTGCAGGCACGAGGTCTCCATCAGACTGTGGCTACCAATGGGCGGAGCAGCACCCAGCCTGCCCTGCCGAAGGCCAGAGCCGTGGCTCCCAAACCCAGCAGCCGGGGGGAGTATGTGGTGGCCAAGCTGGATGACCTCATCAACTGGGCCTGCAGGAGATCCCTGTGGCCCATGGCCTTCGGCCTGGCCTGCTGCGCCGTGGAGATGATGCACATGGCCGCACCGCGCTATGACATGGACCACTTCCACATGGTCTTACGCGCCAGCCCACGCCAGTCCGACCTGATGATCGTGGCTGGCACACTCACCAACAAGATGGCCCCCGCGCTCCGCAAGGTCTACGACCAGATGCCCGAGCCACGCTACGTGGTGTCCTTGGGGAGCTGTGCCAACAGCGGCGGCTACTACCATTACTCCTACTCGGTTGTGAGGGGCTGCGACCGCATCGTGCCCGTGGACATCTACGTCCCAGGCTGCCCGCCCACGGCTGAGGCCCTGACTCTACGGCATCCTGCAGCTGCAGAGGAAGATCAAACGGGAGCGGAAGCTGCAGATCTTGTACCGCAGGTAGCGCCCCCGCCAGAGCCTCGCCCGGAGCCGTCCTGTCCCCCTTCTGTCCCGTGAGTTTGTCAATAAACCCGCCCTTGGGCCTCCGCAAAAAAAAAAAAAAAATCCCTGCTTAATGAAAGCAGGGATTTCTGTCTCTTTAGCTCACTGCTCTTTCTCTAGTTCCTAGGACAGCTCTTAGCACACAGAGGACAACAAATAAACCTGAGGATAAATGAGTAAATGTATGAATTGAGCATGCATTGCTTTGTATTTGGGAGGAATCCATTGTAAACAGTTATATATATATATATATATATACGTGTATATATATATACACGTATATATATATATACATGTGTATATATATATACATGTATATATGTGTGTGTATATATATATATATACATGTGTATATATATATACATGTATATATGTGTGTGTGTGTATATATATATATATGTATATATATATATATAAAGATGAATCAAGAAGTGTTCTCTTCTTTATAAACACAGGAAAATCATCAGACATCTCAGCCACTGAACCTACTAATTTACAAATGGTGTGTGTGTGAAAATGATGTGCACTTTATTCATGAGGGAAAATATAGAATCAGGTACCAAGCGGCAGGACTGGGGTCCTATGCTTTGTGTCTTCTCCAGAAAGGGAAGAAGACAGGAATGGAGGGTCTCCCTGGTGAGGAAACATGGGAGGAAACACAACCACCCGTGTTTCCTCACCCGTTTATCACCCAAGACAATGACAGAAGGGAGCCTTGCTGTCTCTTTATAGCAGGGCAGAAAAGGCCAGCCAAGGAAGATGAATGAGAGACTTGGAAGACTTGGCCCCAGACACTTGACTGAGATTACATCTGTCTGGGAGGGCTGCATGGATTGAAAATTAACCCAGTCGGGTGCAGTGGCATGCACCTGAAATCCCAGAAGTTTGGGAGGTCGAAGCAGGTGGATTGCTTGAGCCCAGGAGTTTGAAACCAGCCTGGGAAACATAGAGAAACCCTGACTCCATAAAAAATACAAAAATTAGTGGGATGTTGTGGCACGTGCTTGTGGTTCCAGCCACTCAGGAGGCTGAGGTGGGAGGATCACTTGAGCCCAGGAAGTCGAGGCTGCAGTGAGCCAAAATCTTACCACTGTACCCCAGCCTAGGCAGCACAGTGAGACCTTGCAGAAAATAAAAGAAAAAAAGCCAGGTGTGGTGGCTCATACCTGTAATTCCAACACTTTGGGAGGTCAAGGTGATCACTTGAGGTCGGGAGTTAGAGACCAGCCTGGCCAACATGATGAAACCCCGTTTCAACTGAAAGCACAAAAATTAGCTGGGCATGGTAGCACATGCTTGTAATTTCAGCTACTTGGGAAGCTGAGGCAGGAGGATTGCTTGAGCCTGGGAGGTGGAGGCTGCAGTGATCTGAGATTGCACCACTGCACTCCAGTCTGGGCAACAGAGTGAGACTTCATCTCAAAAGAATAAAATAATGGCTCATGCCTGTAATTCAAGCACTTTGGAGGCCAAGGAGGGCAGATAACCTGAGGTCGGGAGTTCAAGACCAGCCTGACCAACATGGTAAAACACTGTCTTAAAAAAATAAAAAATAATAAAATAAAAAATTAAATAAAATTTTAATTAATTAATTAACCTAAGGGCTTACACGTCTAGAAGGAATCATTTTTTTCAGCCTTTTGAGACAATCTAAACTTGCTTGACCTTTTTAATTTCATTCATGTATGCAATCCTGGTATCTATGATTCATCCTTGAAAAGTTTCTACTAATACACAGGAACCTCAGGAAATGGTGTCCTTTGCTCTCTGGTGATATAAACACATCCAGTCACATATTTTCCAGGTGGACATTGAGGCAAGAGATACAGCTCACCTTAGACGAGGCAAAGCTTGGAACCTGGGCTGGGAGGCCGTGTTCACAATGATAGGGGGTGGCCCCAACATGTCACAGCCTATGGCCTTAGACTTTCACGCAACCAGATCAGCAACACTTGGCAACTTTTGAGTGTGTGTGAATCAAGCCACACTCTTAGGAAGTCATTACAAATCAAATGACCTTGGGCATCCTCAGGTGTTCTATCTTTAGAATCTCTCAGCATTTATAAAATGCACTGCCACACTGCAATATGTCTTCTCCCTTCTTAAATAGCCTTGGGTTTATGGAGAATAACAACAAACAAAACAATTGCTAAAACATGTGTAAGGTGTTTACAGATTTCCAAGAGCCTTCAGATCAATGTTTCACAATAGTCCTGTGAAAACCATGTAGTAACAATGATTCTTGTCCGTTGTCTAGATGAGGGGACTGAGGCTGAAAATTTACAGGATTGGCCCAAAGGACAGAGGAGCTGGGACCTGAGCCAAGGTCCCCCACTTCTAGAGTCATTCATCTCTATGTTACTTCCTATCCAATGTCCTGTCTGTTCCCATGTAATACAGGATCTCACAGTGACTCCTGGGCACTCGGGGGATAGGGTTAGCACTGGAAAGTCCTGTTTTCTCATCCATAAAAGCAGGGATTTAGATCAGATGACCTTTGGGCACCCCTAAGCGCTGAGACATTTTTATTCTCTGCTCCATTTCAAAGGTCAAGGGGTCAGGTCCCTGGCCGGATGGACTCCATTGAAGGCAAAACAAGAAGAAAAGATGTTAGTGGTAAACTCTTTCATCTGTATTTACTATCAGATACCAAAGAGACCATTGGTTTTTCACTCAGCAAACATTTAT
>NW_022443922.1:0-3473 GCF_009761245.1 Sapajus apella
GCTGTAGAATCAGCTTACAGAGTTAAAGTGAAGTGTGTGTGCAGCAGTTCAGAAATCCTTTCTTTGTATAATCTGGAAACAGATTTTTCCAGCCTTATACACGCATATAAGAACAAGCAGTAAGACTGTGTTCAAAACGCAGGAGAAACGTCTAGTTCAAACTGCCCCGATTTGTGTTTATTCACCTTAGAAAGTTGCATCTATGTTTAGGTTCAGCGAGTTAGAAACACGTTTCTTCTAAAAGCTGCGATTTTGATATTCCACAGTCAATGAGACTATAGGCTGTAATGAGAAATATCTTGCTCTAAAACAAAACCGCAGCTATTTAACAGAATGGTTGTCAAGGTGTACCATCAACTTACAGAATTAAATTGATGTGTGTGTGCAGCAGTTCAAAAATCCTTTCTTTGGAGAATATGGAAGCAGATATTTCCAGCCATATACAGGCATGTAAGAACTAGCAGTAAGACTGCGTTTAAAACACAGGAGAAACGTCTAGTTCAAACTGCTCTACTTTCTGTTCACTCACCTTAGGAAGTTGCATCTACGTTTAGATTCAGTGAGTTAGAAACACTTTTTTTCTAAAAGCTGCGTTTGGATATTCCAGAGTCACTGAGACTATAGGCTGTAATGAGAAATATCTTGCTCTAAAACAAAAACGGACCTATCTAACAGAATGGTGGTCAACGTGTAGAATCACCTTACAGTTAAACTGATGTGTATGTGCAGCATTTCAGAAATCCTTTCTTTGGAGAATCTGGAAACAGATATTTCTACCCATATACAAGCATGTAGGAACAAGCAGTAAGACTGCGTTTAAAATACAGTAGAAACGTATAGTTCAAACTGCTCTGCGTTGTGTTCATTCACCTTAGGAAGTTGCCTCTATGTTTAGATTTAGCGAGTTAGAAACACGTTTCTTGCAAAAGCTGCGTTTGGGTATTCAAGAGTGAATAAGACTGTAGGCTGTAATGAGATATATCTTGCTCTGAAACAAAAACGAATCTATCTAGCATAACGTTTTCAAGCTGTACAATCAACTTACAGAATAAAACTGATGTGTGTGTGGAGCAGTTCAGAAATCCTTTCTTTAGAGAATCTGGAAGCAGATATTTACAGCCATATTCACGCATGTAAGAAATAGCAGTAAGACTGCGTTTAAAACACAGAAGAAACGTCTAGTTCAATAACCTCTGCTTTGTGTTCGTTCACCTTAGGAAGTTGCATCTATTTTTAGATTCAGCGAGTTAGAAACACGTTTCTTCTAATAGCCGCATTTGGATATTCCAGAGTGACTGAGACTACAGACTGTAATGAGAAATATCTTCCTCTAAAACTATAACGCAGCTATCTAGCAGAGTAGTTGTTAAGTTGTAGAATCCATTCACAGAGGTAAACTGATGTGTGTGTGCAGCAGTTCAGAAATCCTTTCTTTGTAGAATCTGGAAGCAGATATTTCCAGCCATATTAAGGCATGAAAGAAATAGCAGTAAGACTGCGTTTAAAACACAGGAGAAACGTCTAGTTCAAACACCTCTGCTTTGTATTCGTTCACCTTAGGAAGTTGCATCTATGATTAGATTCAGCGAGTTAGAAACACGTTTCTTCTAATAGCTGCGTTTGGATATTCCAGAGTGACTGAGACTATAGACTGTAATGAGATATATCTTGCTCTAAAAGAAAAACGCAGGTATCTAGCAGAATTGTTGTCAAGCTGTACAATCAACTTACAGAGGTAAACTGATGTGTGTGTTCAGCAGTTCAGAAATACTTTCTTTGGAGAATCTGGAAACAGATATTTCCAGCCATATACAGGCTTATAAGAAGTAGCAGTAAGAGTGCGTTTAAAACACAGGAGAAACGTCTAGTTCAAACTGCTCTGCGTTGTGTTCGTTCACCTTAGAAAGTTGCATCTATGTTTAGATTCATTGAGTTAGAAACAACTTTCTTCTAAAAGCTGCGTTTGGATATTCCAGAGTGACTGAGACTGGAGACTGTAATGAGAAATATCTTGCTCTAAAACCAAAACGCAGCTATCTAGCAGAATGGTTGTAAAGCTGTGGAATCAACTTACAGAATTAAACAGATGTGTGTGTGTGCAGCAGTTCAGAAATCCTTTCTTTGGAGAATCTGGAAACAGATTATTCCAGCCTTATACAGGCATATAAGAACTACAAGTAAGACTGCGTTTAAAACACAGTAGAAAATTTTAGTTCAAGGTGCTCTGCATTGTGTTCGTTCACCTTAGGAAGTTGTATCTAGGTTTAGATTCAGCGAGTTAGAAACACGTTTCTTCTAAAAGCTGCGTTTGGATATTCCAGAGTGAATGAGAATGTAGGCTGTAATGAGATATACCTTGTAAGGAGAAGGAGATATGTAAGAAATAGCAGTAAGACTGCGTTTAAAACACAGGAGTAACGTCTGTTTCAAACTGCTCTGTTTTGTGTTCACTCACCATAAGAAGTTGCATCTATGTTTAGATTCAGCGAGTTAGAAACACGTTTCTTCCAAAAGCTGCGTTTGGATATTCCAGCATGAATGAGACTATAGGCTGTAATGAGAAATGCCTTGCTCTGAAACAAAAATGCAGCTATCTAGCTCAATGGATGTCAAGTTGTACAATCAACATACAGAGTTAAACTGATGTATGTGTGCAGCATTTCAGAAATCCTTTCTTTGGAGAATCTGGAAACAGATATTTCCAGCCTTATACAGGCATGTAAGAACTAGCAGTAAGACTACGTTTAAAACACAGGAGAAAAGTCTAGTTCAAACTCTTTGCTTTGTTTTCTTTCACCTTAGGAAGTTGCATCTATGTTTAGATTCAGCGAGTAAGAAACACGTTTCTTCTAAAAGCCGCGTTTGGATATTCCAGAGTCAATGAGACAGTAGGCTGTAACGAGAAATATCTTGTTCTAAAACAAAAACGAAGCTATCTAGCAAAATGGTTGTCAAGCTGTACAATCAACTTACACAGTTAAACTGAAGTGTGAGTGCAGCAGTTCATAATTCTTTTCTTTGGAGAATCTGGAAACAGATATTTCCAGCCATGTACAGGCATATAAGTATCAGAAGCAAGACTGCGTTTAAAACAGTGGAGAAAGGAGTAGTTCAAACTTCTCTCCAATGTGTTCTCTCACCTTAGGAAGTTGTATCTATGTTTAGATTCAGCGAGTTGGAAACACGTTTTTTCTAAAACCTGCGTTTGGATATTCCAGAGTGACTGAGACTACAGGCTGTAATGAGAAATATTTTGGTGTAAAACAAAAACGCAGCTATCTGGCAGAATGGTTGTTAAGCTGTAGAATCAACTTCCAGACTTAAACTGCTGTGCATGTGTAGCAGTTCAGAAATCCATTCTTGGCAGAATCTGGAAACAGAGTTTTCCAGCCTTATACAGGCATATAAGAACTAGCAGTAAGACTCCGTTTAAAACACAGGAGAAACGTCTAGTTCAAACTGCTCTGCTATGT